>NC_071106.1:10342500-10487500 GCF_024256425.1 Clarias gariepinus | reverse complement strand
TACTTGGTGTATCATCAGGTAAGGTGAAAGTGGACAAGGAGACTTGGTGGTGGAATGAGGAAGTCCAGGAGTGTATACAGGGAAAGAGGCTAGCTAAGAAGAAGTGGGACACTGAGAGGACTGAAGAGAGTAGACAGGAGTACAGGGAGATGCAGAGTAAGGTGAAGGTAGAGGTGGCAAAGGCCAAACAAAGAGCATATGAGGACTTGTATGCTAGGCTAGACAGTAAGGAGGGAGAGGGGGATCTGTACAGGTTGGCAAGGCAGAGAGATAGAGATGGGAAGGATGTGCAGCAGGTTAGAGTGATTAAAGATAGAGATGGAAATGTACTGACAGATGCCAGGAGGGTAATGGGAGGATGGAAGGAGTACTTTAAGGAGTTGATGAATGAGGAAAACGAAAGAGAACAAAGAGTAGAAGAGGTGACTGTTGTGGAACAGGAAGTAGCAAATATTGGTAGAAGTGAGGTGAGAAGGGCGTTGAAGAGGATGAAGAGTGGAAAGGCTGTTGGTCCTGATGACATACCTGTGGAGGTATGGAAGTGCTTAGGAGAGGTGGCAGTAGAGTTTTTGACAAGTTTGTTTAACAAGATCTTGGAGAGTGAGAGGATTCCAGAGGAATGGAGGAGAAGTGTATTGGTGCCAATTTTTAAGAACAAGGGAGATGTGCAAAGCTGTGGCAATTATAGAGGTATAAAGCTAATGAGCCAGACAATAAAGCTGTGGGAGAGAGTAGTGGAAGCTAGGTTAAGGGCAGAGGTGAGCATTTGTGAGCAGCAGTATGGTTTTATGCCTAGAAAGAGTACATCAGATGCAGTATTTGCTTTGAGGATGCTGGCGGAGAAGTACAGAGAAGGTAACAGGGAGTTGCATTGTGTCTTTTTAGATTTAGAGAAAGCGTATGACAGGGTGCCAAGAGAGGAGCTGTGGTATTGTATGAGGAAGTCTGGAGTGGCAGAGAAGTATGTTAGAGTGGTGCAGGACATGTATGAGAGCTGTAAGACAGTGGTAAAATGTGCTGTAGGTGTTACAGAAGAGTTCAAGGTGGAGGTGGGTCTGCATCAAGGATCGGCTCTAAGCCCCTTTTTGTTTGCTCTGGTGATGGACAGGTTGACAGATGAGGTAAGACAGGAGTCCCCATGGACTATGATGTTTGCAGATGACATTGTGCTTTGTAGCGAGAGCAGGGAACAGGTGGAGGACAATTTGGAGAGGTGGAGGTATGCTCTGGAAAGCAGAGGAATGAAGGTTAGCCGCAGCAAGACGGAATACATGTGTGTAAATAAGAGGGACCCAGGAGGATCGGTGAGGCTACAGGGAGCAGAGGTAAAGAAGGTGCAGGATTTTAAGTACTTGGGGTCAACGGTCCAGAGCAACGGAGAGTGTGGAAAGGAGGTGAAGAGGCGGGTACAGGCAGGTTGGAATGGGTGGAGAAAAGTGTCAGGTGTGTTGTGCGATAAAAGAGTATCAGCGAGAATGAAAGGAAAGGTGTACAGGACAGTGGTGAGACCAGCGATGCTCTACGGCTTAGAGACAGTGGAGCTGAAGAAAAGACAGGAGGCAGAGTTGGAGGTAGCAGAGCTGAAGATGTTGAGGTTCTCTTTGGGAGTGACAAGGATGGATAGGATTAAGAATGAGGATTATCAAAGGAAATTAGGATTATCAGAGGGACAACCCACGTTAGATGCTTTGGAGATAAAGTCAGAGAGGCCAGATTGAGGTGGTTTGGACATGTTCAGAGGAGAGATGGTGAATATATCGGTAGAAGGATGCTGAGGTTGGAACTGACAGGCAGGAGGTCTAGAGGAAGACCAAAGAGGAGATTTATGGATACAGTGAGAGAGGACATGAAGTTAGTTGGTGTGAGAGAAGAGGATGCAGAGGATAGGGTTAGATGGAGGCAGATGATTCGCTGTGGCGACCCCTGAAAGGGAACAGCCGAAAGACAAAGAAGAAGATAAAATTAAGCTAATATACTGTATATGTACATACTCAGATAAAAAAAACAACATTACAAGGCATTTTTTTTTACTTTTATAGTCCATTATTATTAAACCTTTCATTAAAAACATCAGTGATGAATATGTGTAAGAGATAAACATTTTGCGATATAGAAGAATTATAGAACATCTAGGTCTGACCAAAAATGTAAATAGAGCATTCCATAAGTTCTAAAATAAAACCAAACAGCACTGAAACGTTTAACTATATTGTGGCGTGGGCGGGGTTTTGGGAGTCTCTCCACCATCCTTCCCGGCGATAAAACGCCACAATATACATCACTCCATGTCGCAGGTGTTCTAAAAATCATTAATTACACTAACTGTCAATCACAGCATGCATGAAATTAGGTCATTATTGTCCTCAGCGCTGAAAAAAATGGAAGAGCAGGTACCTGCCAAAACGTCTCGGGTTACTTAGCTGTAACCCTGTTCCCTAAAAAAGTTGGAACAAGATGCTGCGTGAAAACGCTATGGGAACACTCTTCGCGCAATTTTTTCATACATAACCTTGGTCAGGTGACGTCATTTGATTAGATGCACCTGGAGGTTATAAATAGGCATGGAGCGGAAACATCCTCAGGTTAATTTTTGTCTGAAAGGACGTCCAGTCAAGCATACAGTGCGGCATTGGGGCGCAGCATCTCGTTCCCGCTTTTACAGGGAACAGGGTTACAGCAAAGTAACACGAGTCGTTCCCTCCATATTTATTTCTTATGTATAAGTTTTTATTTTTAAGGTCACTGGCAGTCGTATAAGCATTTCACTGCATATCGTACTGTGTATGACTGTGTATGTGACAAATAAAATTTGAATTTGAATTTTTGAATTTGTAGGACCCAATACTGGTAGGGTTCACCCCCGAAAGCGAACCTTAGGAACTTTCTGTGTTGTGGCAATATTTCCGTATGAAAATATGCGTCCTTCAGGTCGATTGTCACAAACCAATCATTTTGGCTGTCAACATATTTATATTCAGCCCACAAAGATGTAAAATTAGACGCAACCCCTCCGTCTCTCTTGGAAACCAAGAAATACTGATTGTAATAGCCTGATTCTCTGTCTGGCAGGGCAGCATGTTCTATGGCGCCCATGTTCTATGTCGTGAACCCGCCAGTGCTCAGATCTCTCAGTAGGTCAGCCTGGTATGCCTGCAAAGCCATGGTGTGCAGGGCAGCACCAGCCTGACCCGCTGCCTGAAAAAGCTTTTCCCACCAACGAAGATGTTAGTCTACACGGCTTGGTCGGTAGTGTCGACTTTTTTAAGGAGGATGAGTTTCCAGGAGAGACATAGCCCGCAAGCATCTATTTAATCTGGGGTATTATCATATAGAACAGCAATTTTTGCATCAACAGCACAAAAAACGGGATGAATACGGCATATTCCATAAATGAGTTAACTCGTCATGAAGTTTGCCAAAGTTGAGGCCCCTCCTCCGGCCACCCGACAGAAACCTGTCATCTAACTTTGACCATTTGTGGGATTTTAATTTAATTTAATTTTTATGGCGAATCGAGGTGTAAGCGTTCGACTGCGCGTGTTACCACCTCTAATAACTCCTGATACGCTCGCTCATGGCTAGAGGAGTGCTCCGAGGTGAAAGTTTCCATCTCCGCGGAAGCGAGAGATAAAGTTTCTTCCACCCGTACACAAGAAGCGCTGGAGCGCGCTTGAGAAGTGGATGGTGAAGACTCATGATCCGGCGAGAGAGCGAGAAAAAAGAAAGATTCAGTCTTACGCTTCTGCCAGATTTGCACGCGAGAAATGCGCCACGGCTCGCGGCCTTGTTTCAAAGACGGCAAGCTGAGCGCAAGGGGCCTTTAATAGGGAGGAGATCGCAAGGCTCACATGCTCCCTCAAGCCCGAGGATAGCGTGCTCTTCCCCCAAACACTGAAAACAGAAAGCGTAGCGATCGCCCTTAGCGAGATATCTTTTACCCGGAGGGATGGCACGCATGTCTAACTTTGCCATCTTTCTGGTAAGTAATAAAATACTTCTATATTTCTATTTTTGCTTTCTTTTTGCTTTGAAAAAGTGCTTGTGCGCGCGCACACACACACACACACACACACACACAATGCAGTCCTTAAAGACAAAAAGAGCTGAGGACGTTTCCGGTTCATGTCTATTCATAACCTTCAGATGCACCTAATCAAATGACATCACCTGACCGAGGATATATATGCCAACATTTTTGCCGTGTTTTACACACATGCTTCAACAACCCGTCGCGCGAGGAGCGTTCCCATAGCGTTTTCACGCAGCATCGAGTGTAGCTTTTAAAAGGGAACCCACATTCAAAACCAGTCATGGAAGCACTTTCAGCAAGAAATCGCATCTGATAATGTTTTGTCGTCTTAAACAACACTTGTCTCTTTAGTAGTTTCTTCTAGGTTGTTCCGAATTGCCTCTGAACCGTTTTGCTCTTCTATTCATGGCTAACATGAGCTAAAAAGGAAACACAAGGCTGAACCTCAAAATCCCATTTTAACCCCTGTTCAAGGACATTGTTTAGTCTGTGGAAAAAGAGATTTTATGGCCTACTGTACATAGTGCACTAGCTCTCCAGTTAATTATTAATCTTAGGACATGAAATTCTTTTTATATTTTAAAGCAAAAAAAGTAGAAATATAAGGTAAATATAACAATTTTCTCAGGATTGTATATCACCTCTATGGTTTATTCTACTCATCTTTTAGTTACATTGTACCAGTAAGAATTTAAACCTACTTTCACCCTAGTCTCCCAATCTCCATGGGAGTATAAGAGAAGCTCAGTAACTGCAGATCACTGAGAAGTACACACTCTTTTGAGTTACCCTGAAGTATACCTAGCCATGATTGACGTCATGTTTTTGTGTGCAAACCTTGCTTTGAACTTTTAATTTATTTATTTTTTATTTTTTGCTCAACTTTTAACCTTTACCCATGACCAGATATTGCTTTTGATATTCCAAAATATATATATATATATATATATAAATATATATATATATATATATATATATATATATATATATATATATATATATATATATATGCTGGCAGAGCAAAATACTTGCATAGGACAAATGAATCACAAATTACAAACATTTTCACAATACATCCTTTGGTTATGAATGATGTGTTATAGCACATAATGTATTATCACTTTCAAGACATTGTTTGTCTAAATTTTAAACACATTCTCACTTTACTTTTAAGCTTTGAAAAAAGTGAATCATTGTGTTATGTGATTTGTCTGATTGCATATTCCATTATATTAATATACTAATTTAGTTTACTTTATTAGTATTATTGTTGTTATTATTATTATTATTATTAGTAGTAGTAGTAGTAACAGTATGTGAAATAGTATGTTTAATCATTTAATTGCAACCTTTTTTTTAATGATTTTTTTAAATATTTTGTTTAACATTTAAACCAATAAATCCAAAAAGTAAAAAAATATATATATTTTTTTTAAATTACTGAATTAGTTAAAATGAGAGCAATGTCTGTCAATCATATAATATATATACAATATATATCATATATTATATATCACATAATATTTTTACAAATAAACATGTTTAAATATCTAAATACCCAAAATCCAACAGTTAAGCACATACAATATATGCATAGTGTTCATTTCTAAACCTCTACTTGAAGCTAGTCTGGCTTCCTAATAGTGATGGAGCAGCTCACTCACAGTGTTGACCTAATTGGCAGCTCCCTCAGTGTCAGGGATGAGGCCTTGTATAGCACAATGCCGCTATTGTGTCCGTCTGAAACCCCAGGCTTGTTGTCATTCAGGAGCAGTGAGTGTTTCTCACGTCTGGGACAGTGGGGGGTAAAAAGTTCTCATCCATCCACGTCTTGGCCTCTTCACTCACTCCGATTGTCTAAGTGTGTGACCCAACCACTGCAGACTGGCTACCGAGCGTTGGGATTGTGTGCAAAAACAATACACATGCACTGGTTTCGGGTCTAATTAAGCCACTAGAAGACATTTGGCTGTTGAAAGCAACTAGAAAGAGATCATGCTGGTTTGTGGTGCCACTCAGAGCACAGCGTGGCAGCGTCGGCTGGGGCAATTTTATAAATAGATGCCAGGGTTCATTTGTGTGGATTCGTGCAGATCAGTCTGTGCGTGTTTGGATACCGTGCCTCCTGAAAAACACAGACATAAAGGACTAATAAGATGGCACTGTCTAATAAAAAAGGTGCTGGCCCATAATATGCTAAATCGTCTGAACGGAAAAAAATCATGCAAATTAAAGAGACAAAAGTTTGCTGATCGTGGTGGACTCCTGCTCTGTTTCTTTCTCTCACCATTACAGCGATAGATGGCTTTCTGTTGAGTCCTGAGCCATGTTGAAATCAATAAGTCGCTCACCCTAGCCATGTGGTGTCTCTGTACCTACATTATGTGCGCTGATCTCATCTAACAGGTTATTATGTTTGCCATATTATACTGGGCTAATCAATGATCAAATTTACTGTATGTTTCAAACGGACACATTATTGCATATGCCTACAGTACATTGTACATTGTCAGGTACACTTACTACTGTTTGATGACTTGTGAGAGACAGTCATCCCATTCAAGGTCATCTCCAGTCCCACCTCATCCCTGACCTGGATAAGGTAGTTACTGAAAGTGACATGAGTGAGTAAGTGATGAATGAGCAAGTTTATCCCATCTGTTGTTATAAATAACGTGCCAACCGTTCTCTTTCGTCCGTTAATTTTGTCCTAGTTAGCATACTGTCCCGTGCAATAAGTTTCAACCCTCTTGGACCAATGAGTACATTTCTGATTAATGTCTCCTTTACTCGGTCACTCACTTTTTGTAGGCCTCCTCTTAATATACAGTATATATATATATATATATATATATATATATATATATATATATATATATATATATATATATATATATATATATATATATATATTTTTTTTTTTTTTTTTTTTTAACAGAATAAATAATTAGTTCTCTACAGTAACTCATTGGTTTTCATATTATGTTCTTCAAACACCAGGAATAGATTTATTAATTTTGCAATCGCATGACACATTAATTTGTTCTCAAGTCAACTCCACTCAACCTATTATGTGACTTTTGATGGCAGCTGTTTGCACCTGATCTAATTAAGTAATTTGTTAACAACAGGAGGTGACTATTTATTCAATCACAACTTTTACAAAGTTTTTAATATTGATATTTTGATTATTTTCACTTTATTCTTAAAAGTTTTAGATCTTAGTGTATGACTTCAGTTCCAAAATGTTAAATAGAGTGAAATCTTCTGTAATTTATGACGATGTATGCTGTTTAAGTCAAAGTGGGACTTGATAGGAAATTTCTCATGAATGAAGGCATAAAACAATTGACATTTACGGAAGACTTTCAGTGACAAACACAGTAATATGATAACTCTTTTAGCCTCAGTAACACATTTGAATAGGAGCCTGTATGTCTGTGAATGACGATCCCAGACGAAGTGGCTTAGAGCCCACTGCAGTCGTTCCCATTAACATTCAGCAATTAAATTCCTGATCCTTGAAAACTGATAAATAACTTGCGAGAGACGCATCTGTCTGTGGGAACTGTATACACAGCCATTCTCACATTGTCCTCACCCCAAGTCATTTCTACATTAGGGCCATTAAAGGAGTGCATTACTGTAGCTGGACAAAAATAAGGGGATGATATTTTATCTCTTTTTTCAGAGCTGTGATTTGTTTTTCTACAAATTTGAAAGTCCCAGATTGACTTGAATGCCCCTCACATATTATATAGTTAAAAACTCTCTGAATAAAGCAACAGAATCAAATGAATGTCTATTTTTTTTTTTTTATTGCTAATGTAATAGTTTTAATTCCATTGTTTTTATTATGGTCTGATGGGTTGATGTATTTATATAAATAATAGAAAGGTTTTGTCTGTACATTGGTCAGAACTCCCAATTTAACTTATATATTTACCCGAAACCAGTCTCAGAAAATGTTCTGTCTGTCTGTATGTTTGTCTTTATGTCTGTCTGTCTGTTGTGTAGTCAAATTTGGTCACAGCATCACGCAAAACTGTCTGGACAAATTTTATGAAACATTGGCCGTATTTTTGGCTGTATTTAACAGGTTTTGACACTGTACTGCGCATAATTTGGGTGCATTTTAAATCAATCGCTGGACAGAATTTGAAACAGAATTTGAAACTTTTGCATTCCTTAGATATCTGCCTGAAGTTTAACCTGCACCATAAGTAAAATCAAAATGTTAAGTAAAAGCAATGTTAAAACAGTTATGTAGTGGATTTAATAATCTACTTTAAAATAAGATACTATATACGTTAATTTCTTTGTATTGATAGGTTAGACAGAGAGTTCTGCCATACAGAGAGACAGACAGACATGTACGTGGGCTTCAACCTAAAATGATAGAATCACTGATTACATTTAAAGATGATCAGCTCATAATTTTAGCTTAGACCTTTTAACTGTTTTTAAAAACTCTTTACCCATCAACAATGGGTACTTACGCTAGCGTTCAAAAACATCAGCTTCGACGATCATTACTATTATGGGTATATTACCTGTTCTTCTAACATGATATAGTTTCTATGAGTTCATTAACAGGGGTACTCCATGGCCTGTTTAAAAGTAAACAGATTTTAAAAATAATAAAGAAATAAAGAACTATTCAAGACACACACACAAAAAAAAGTAGAAGCATTGGTGAAATCTTCTGTAGGGAAGAAGTCTCCAGTGTCAAAATCATAGTGTCAATGTTAAAGGTATATTTTCTGACCCAATTGTAATTGGTATTTATTTATTTATTTATTTATTTATTGCATTTTCCAAATACTTCCTGCGGTATAAAAGCAATTGAACATGTTGTGGTATGCTTCAATGCAAAAACCTTAAATAACTATAACCTTAAGGTGAAAGCAGTATCTAAGAGTAATTTTACTTCTCATGAAGCTGCAACAAATTATAATCTTATTAATTATTTTATTGTAACAGCATGCTCTATTATGTTTTACTCCTTACATCCATATGCTATGCAGACCGTCTATATTATACTTATACAGTGTCCAACTGTGCTGTCTAGAGTGCATAATTTAAGTTAGATGGATGATTTGTTTTCATTAAATAAAAAAAAGAAAAGCTGCAAATACAGTACATCATTACTAAGAACATGAATCATAATTATCATGGTCCTGATGAAAACCTCCATTTTTTCGTAGCATTATGCAGCTTTAAATTCACTATTCCTCACATTCCTCCGGCTCAAGGACAGTGTGATCGATATTTGAATTGACACGTCATTAGGCTGAAGTGTGGTCTCTCTCTTATCTGAATTCAGCATGTCCCTTAAAGATGTGTGCTGATGAGTGACTTGATTAAATTCCCTTGGAGATATGGCCCTGTGCTAATGAGCCGCAGTGCTCCAATAGAGCAGGTTAATTATACAGCCATGAGGTTTCAGTCCTCTGGGAGTCTTCAGACATTACTGACTTCACACAGGGGTCACTAAGCACATACTGCTTCTAGGAAACTGGGATACGCAGGTGAGAAAGGGATGGCAGCTGAGCTGAAATGAGTGGATAAGACATTGAGACTTGATTTTACTGCCAAAGGATATAGAATACAGACAGGAAGTTCATTTTACTGTGTTTGCTATAGATTGCTATAAATCCTCAAATCATGATGAGCCAGGGGTGGTTAAGCTTTAAATCGTGGCTTTCCAGGGTACGTGGGAATGATCCATAGCAGGCTCAATTTTTTAAGCATGACATAGCAATGGCTTGTGGGTCCAGCGTATGCTCTAGTTTCCTATTTCTTTTTATTTTAGACCATTATGCTGCACTCAAATGCATGGATTTAAATCTACTTTGCATTACAGCTCTTGCATTATAAAGTATTTTTCACACTTTTATGTTTTTTAATATATAAACACTTTATGGTAACGAATAAGAGCATTTCTTCTAATTGGAAATACCAAGTCAGGAGTGACTTGCTAATTTATTATTTTTTAAGGTAATAGATAATTACTTGTAACTGTTGATAAGACAAACTCAGTTGCATGTGAACCTAATATATCGGAGCGCTGATAATGACACGTTTTAAGATATTTTAATCAAGGCCAATGTAGATAAATTTACTGGAAGAGCCGAGTTAACTAAAGAGAGAGAGAGAGAGAGAGAGAAAGCGGGAAAAAAAACAATATGTTTACAATGTACACTGCTGAGGATGGTTCAGTGGTCACGTACATATCAGCATTTAATCACAATCTATACATAGAAGGTGTAAATCTGTTAAGAAAGAAAAGGACACAATAAATCCCTGGCTTTAAAGAGGCAGCAGAGGACAGGTGCACCTTATCCCATTATCATGAAACGGAGCAGCTGTGGCTAAGTAATGTCGCTCCATAAAATGCTATATTACTCCAGAGGATACTCATCAACAAGTCAACATTAGCTCTTCCTACAACTGCATGCAGACCCATTAGCGCCACTGTGTTTGTCTTGCGGACCCGGGATGTTGGTTCGGTTTAAGGGGGTTCAGCTCAGAGGCTGCTAGCCTACCTGAAGACATCTGCTTCACACGGTTTCAAATGCTCCACGGCTCCGTTTCGAATAGCTGAGGCAAACAAGGCTGTCCAGAAACACACAGGGTCCAGTGAAGGAGAACGATACGTGAACAGCCTGACTGAACCTGTCAGACAGGAGAGGAAGCATCTTCTATAAATTGCACTTCTTTGAAGCAACAGAGAGAGAAGAGGAAAAAACAAGCCTAGTAAAGTAAGACTATGCCGCATTGCATTAAAAAGGATCACATCAAATCAGGAATTTGAGCTCTGTGTTTCTATGAATTTCCAGGAGCAAAGGTGATTGTACACACCAAGCTACAGATTCACGAAATATTTGGACTGTGATGAATTGAAAGTAAAAAATTTCATACATCCTACCTGAACGTTAATAAATAAATAACTGGATAAATAGGCGGCACAGTGGTGTAGTGGTTAGCGCTGTGGGCTCGCACCTCCAGGGTCAAGAGCTCGATTCCTGAAAACACTTAGGTTTGTGTGCGTAAAGTTTACTAGTTCGCTCCATTTGCAATGCGTGCTGGTTTTTATCTGGGTATTCCGGTGTCCTCCAACAGTCCAAAAACATGCAGATTAGGCTAATCAGCCTTCCCAAGTTGCTCGTTCTGTGTGTGTGTGCCCTGTGTTTGTCGAGGGTGTCCAGGGTGCCTCCTGGGATGGGCTCCTGGCACCTGCGAGCTTGTACAGAATAAGTGGTATAAAAGATCTATAAAATCAAGCATTGTTTCAGATCATTGACAAATTTAAAATCAATTAATCAACCACTCCAACTTACTCACTCAATCATCTATACCGCTTTATATACGGGATACAGGAGGAGGGGTAAACCCTGGACAGGTCAATCAATCAATTAAACAATCAATCAATAAAAATTGTATTAAAAATATATAACAGTCACATGCTTATTAAAAATATATACTCTTCACATAAAATGTGGTTAAGTAGGACTACTGATCTTAGGTTCAAACCCAGGACATTAAGTTGCCACTGTTGTGCCCTTGAGCAAGGTTCTTAACCCTCAGATGTAAAAATGAAATAAAATGTCAGTCTCTCTGGATAAGGGTGTCTGCCAAATGTGTTAATGTAAAATATTAAGGTGCATATTGAAGTGAAGTTTCAGGGGCTCAGATGGCTGAATTGATATTTATAAAATGTTTGGTCATCCTCTGACTGTGTAATTTCAAACCAGCTAACTGTTGATATTTATGCTGTCATTTCCAGTATCATCAGCAAATACATCCTAGACCCTTGTCAAGGTCACTGTGGTGCTTGTGCCATGCAATACATTGGCACTCCATCCAGGGTGTACCCTGCCTCCTGCCCTGAATCATCTGGGATAGGCTCCAGGCCTCCTGTACAGGATAACCTGTACAGAGAATGAGTGAGTAAGTGGGGTCACTGTGGGTCAATTTAGAGTCATGAGTCCATCTTTAAGGTACAGAGAGCCCCAAATTAACATGCATAGACCTGCGAAGAACATGCAACTTCACACAGACAGTAACCTGAGCTTACGATCAAATCTGTAACCCTAAAGCTGTGAAGCAGCAACGAAACCTATCGCACTATAGAATTTATGACTTATTCATATTTTGCCACAGGATTAACAAATAAGATTTATCCATTTTTATGCTGTTCGATTGCATATCTTTTTTACCATCTTTGTTTACAGTGCAAGTCAGATCAAGTCAAAATCACTAAACCCTGAACAGCTTTTAGTTTCCTGAGAGCAAAACAATGAGAATAGAAAGCATTTAAAAACTTTTAAGGATTGAAGTTTGCTATTACTCTTGCCTATGTACCGCGCACCCAACATGCATTTTAAGCAATGCCTAACTGGATTTATCACAACAGTTGGCTGCCGTGTGCACAATTGATGAGCACATTAGCAGCATTGCCAATATGCATAATGATAATGGGCATCTAATGCAATGCGGTATCGGGTTCTTATTATGAGGAAATGGATTGGATGACGACAGGGAGGAATCTATCAAGTCTGCAGGAAGAAATGTAAATTTGCTGTTTTTTTTTTGTTTGTTTGTTTGTTTGTTTTACTGTCATAAAGTTACAGTACGCTAGACTAGTGTATCTTATCATGCCACCTTATTTTACCTCGTACATATACTGTAGTATAACACTTGAGTGAAAGTTCTCGACACCACCTTCGCTCTTTTCCTTTTTATATCAATTCAGTACTATAAGAACGCAAGGAAAGCTTAGGATGAAATATCACCCTTAAATATAAATATATGTAAGTTATGAGATTTCCCTCCATATGAGAGAAATCAATAACGGCCATGCCTTTGCCCAAGAATATTGACTCACAGCCATGTGTGTACAAGAATAGATTCGCTTCTGCCTCTGGTATACTTTATTACCACGGCTGCCGTATGCAGAATACCGCTTTAGGGGAACTTTCTCACCGGTTTCTACCAAGATCACAGGATACCTTTTTTTTTTTCGAGCTCGAAACAGAAACCGAGCTCCAGGATAATAAACTGATAAAGGAGTCCTAATCAATGGCGCCAGAATCTAATAAGCTTGACCCCTGTGGCAAATTATATTGATTTCTAAGCCGAAGATGGGAAATGGAAACTGGCCACACACAACAAAACGGCTCACATTAGTTTTAATGCACTCAGCCAAACAGATTTAGCGTTCGCCTCTTGTTTCCTGATTTCCAGAATTGCTCAGAGATTGCGTCTCCTTCCATGTGGTCCTCTGCTGCCTTATGTCATTTCATTGTATTTCTATTTATTCATCACATTACACAAATGCTTATTATTACACAATGTTTACATTCATCTCTCCAATGGTATGTTTTTTTTGGTTTAAGTTTTTATTCTCTTGCGTTTTTCTAGTTCTATTTGGATTTAAAGCGCAGCACAGAAAGTTCTGCTTTAACCCTAGGCTGTTTACACCTACTATATGAATCCCTGCCCTTATTTCCAGCCTTTATAGTCTCTACCCCAATGGTTTTGCTATTTCCTGTATTTATTTTAACACATGATCTCTCGTGCGCATTAGATTAGGAGTGCACCTAGAACAGAGGTAGTAAATGCAATAGGGAGGAAGTCAGAATCATCTTTCAAAAGGAAGAAGCCGTCGGCACGCCTTTGCGATTTTGGAATCGCATTAAGTTAAGTCGAGAACGTTGCTGCTCACTGTCTGAGTGATATTTAACCTCTGGGAGTCTGAGGCTGAGAGTCTAGTGTGCTAACCACCTAAACACGTAAGTCACGGAAAGTCAGTTTTGTTTCTCGGAGGTCTGTCGAATGCTGACTGTACTTTTAGACTCAAGGTCTTATCGAGTCGCTCAGCAATGTGCGGATCTGAGATTGAGGGGATTTTTAATATGTATCAGAACTCAGGCAAACAGCAAGGTTGTGCAATGTCACAGCGGTTCAAAAGGCACCAGGCTTCACAGAAGAAGTATTAGGAGAAAAAAAACATGGAGTCACTGGAGTGTTTAGAACTATGGTGATGACCAAAAAAAATAAAAAATAAAAATAAAAAAATTGAGGGAAGGTAGGAAAAAAGAAAGAACACCAACTGTGGATTTTTTTATGTAGAATGCTATTGCTTTTTTGTTTTGTTTTTCACAAACTAATTGGATACAGCAGGTCCAGGCCTACATGAAGAACGAAACAGAACAAGTCATTAGTAAGTTTTTTTTTTGTCTTTCCTTCAAGTGTCGCACATCTCTCTCTCTCTCTCTCTCTCTCTCTCTCTCTCTCTCTCTTTCTCTCTTTAAAGAAATAAAACAAATCTCCATGAGCTATCAAATGACCATGACAGCAAACTGGAAGGAAAAAAAAAAAAAGCTTTTACACCTGGAAACTTCTCAATAAACCCCTTCACAGAAATCTTCACTATATGGGAAACAACATGTTCAGATTTTTTTTTTTTTTTTTTGGTATTTTTAAAATGTATTAATTTATTTGGATTAAATCTAATGGATTTTATGTGGATAGTATGCCAAATGTCATATTCCTTACAGTAACAGAAATAACCGTACTGTAATAAACTTATGCTTCTAGTTCTCTCACTGTCAGTCACAGATCTTTGATGATTGGAGCCCGAACAGCTTCACGATTCCCAGGTGCTCTGCTTGGTGCTGGTCTTCCAGAACGTTGATCCAAAATAGGGATCACTTTCAACTGATTCTCCACCATCTTTGCAGCATTCGCACCACACTTTTATTTGGAAATCCCCGAAAGCCATTCCGCAAAGAAATAGTCAAAGTTAATGCAATATTTGATGTAGATTTGTTGCTTTATTCGCTTGGGCATTTTGAATGGATTGGCCACAATGGCCACACAATACACATGCACATTCCAGTCTAGATACATTAATGTCATGTAGATCGTTTATGTTATATTAATGGTTGAATTTATTCCAGACAGACTTATTATATACATCATTGGGTCCACCTCTATTATTATTCTTAAATCAGTAAGTCCTGGATGGGGTTACCATTTTATTAAATATGAGGTGCCTCATTTGATCTAATCTTGTCTAGTCTGGTCTTTTCTGTATCTTAAATATAAATAAATAAGTTTTGCAGTTTACTTTATTAAATACAATAGTAAGGTTAGGTTTTTATTTCAGTAGTTGATTAGTTAGCTAACAAAGTGTAGTTTGTGAATTAGCTTGTTAATTAGGTACTGTAACTATTCCAGCAAGAACCCTAATTTTGGATGACTATTGTAATTTAGATGTTTTAACAAAACTTAGGAAAAATGTTTTTTTTTTTTATTATTATTATTATTATTATTATTATTATTATTATTATTATTAGAATGACTTTGCTGAAATGACATTAAGATGATGTTGAATGAACGACCAAAACACAATGTTGTAAATACCACCTCAAGACAACAACTTTTATTTAGAGTATTTATGCAGAGTAACATCCGTTGGCACAAGGTCCGAGCACATCCTTATTGTCCCTTACGTTTCTACAGAGTTGGTGATTGGGACAGACACAACAGCTTCCCACACACAACACAAGGTATCTCATTTCTTAGTGTTTTACTTTTATCTTTTTGATTAGTTTTCATTTAGAAATATTTCTATGAGGTGCATGATAGCTGGAGTTTATATGGTGATTGTGGCACTCGTTGGTATGTATGCACTTTTAAAAGCTTCAATACCATGATCCCTTGTGGTCCAGAGGTAAACATGCAGTGCTCCCATTGAAAGAGTTTGAATTCTGCTTAAACTGTGGATTTGGTATTAACATGATTGTGATGTCATTTTTGCAACATTGTGATATAGGCATTTATTTAACATTATCCCTTTATCATGTAGTCATTTCACTAATGACAAATCACATTTCAGTAATTATAACTTTTGAAATACCTAATACCAATATTGCTCCAATGTCTGTAACTTTTTAAAATCAAAGTTCCTGCTGGGATGTAAATTTATCTAGCTACTTTTCACTCCTGAATATTTGACTGGGTTTAAATGTAACTTCTTTCTGACTTTCAATCAAATTGGGTTTAATTTTGGTTCAATTTTGGTTCAATTTTTGCACCAAACTTTTTAAATGATTTAGCTTCTGACCTTAAAATTTTAATTTATTTTATCTTCGACTTTCTTTATTTATTAGTATAATGTTCTTATACCTCTTCTGTATGCATGGATTTCTTTTTTGGACCATTTTTTGACCACTGTTTTATCTTTCAGCAACTTCATGAATTTGAAGATTAACTTTCGATTCGACTCCATGTATATCTTGACACTTCTCCTTCACCTGGGACCCTGTGTTTGCACTCAAGCTGTATTTTACAACATTTATACTCCAGGCCACATGCTGGTAGATCTTCTGGAGCTGGTCTTCTTGTGGAACAGATTGACCTCAGTAGGTGGTACAACATTTACTGTTATCCTTACTAAACTTTGGAATTCACTTCTTGAAAGTCTCCATGATCTCTCTTCTCTTTTAGATTTTAAAGCTGAATAAAGAGCTCTTAATCTCATGCTCTTTGAACTCTCATCTTAATGGATTTTGTGTCTCGGTTGCTCATGGTTACTTGTGCATACTATTTGGTTATGATATTAATTTATTTATGTTTATACTTATTCTATCATTCTATCTAATAATTGTTTCCATGATTCATATTTAATATATTTACTTAACTTTTTAAACTTAGTTTACTTGCAACTCTTTTATTTTTGTTAGAGATTTAAAGGTTGCTATATAACAGTTTTTTTTTTAAGCTATTATTAAGACGCTGGGGAAATAAGATAGATCTTAAACTGACAATAGTGGCTTGTCTCACCAGTACTCTACCTATAAATAAAAAAAGCAGCACAAACTATTGTAACTATAACTACCAAATAACAGTCTATAATAATAATAATAATAGTAATAATAATAATAATAATAATAATAATAATAATAACAATAACAATAATAATAATAATAATGATAAAAAATTATAAAAATAACAGTAATAATTATAATAATCATTATTAGTAGTAGTATTATAGTGTGTTCTGTTCTGTATAATCAGGTAATTTATTAGACAATTTATGATGTAATGAATAATATACATTGTTTAGCATTTAAAGTATACAATTAATTAATTTGTCTAAATAACAATCTTAAAATTAAAGATTTATCTGCTGAAAGGAGAAGGATTTAAAGGTACAAATTAAAGAAAAAGTCTGTCTGCTGTTGTTTAAAAAGTCATTTGTGTGTGGGGGTGAGAGAGAGAGAGGTGGGGGGGTGCAACAAGTGTAACAAGTCAATTTAAAATGTTTTAAAAAATATATATGGTGATTCTATTTATTATTATCGATTTATTATTATTATTATTATTATTATTATTATTATTATTATTATTATGATTATTATTATTATTGTTATTGCCTTATATTTTAATTATCACAATGCTAAGAAAAACTTAAATGTAGTACGTTTTTATTATTTTTTTTTGTTATTTATTTGTGCTTTATAATGTAAGATAATCTATAAGGTATTTTTTTCTTCTGGCTTTAGATGAAATCCAAAACAAGCTTACTAAAAGGAGTTTCAGTGTATTTTTTTTATACGATCAGGTTGCCAAAGTTTTATCGGAACATCATGCTTCACACACCCACCTACAATGTAAGCCTGGAAGTGTCCTTTTGTAACACCGCAAGCACATCGACGAGCAAAGGTACGAGCTGGCAGTAAGACCATATGCTGAATAAATCAGATCAGAGACAGGAAACACTGTATTTCTTTCCAGCACATTAATATAAATTGGATGCATTGTGGCCTGAAAGCTATATTTGTTTGACTTAGCTTTGGCATTTTGTTTTATGTGTTTATGCGTGTATGCGTGTTTCAATATTTATGTCTTTGTTTTTTTGCTGTATTTTATACTGACAGAGCTGTGCTGGAAATGAGATTTAGTTCTCAACAGGTTTTCCTGTACATGCAGTCACTAATATGAAACATAAATACTATAAATAAGTACAAAATAAAATTAGACCGGTGTCGATTTATGGCTGTCTAATGAATTTCAAAGGTTGTTGACTTTCAAGCCGGAGACAACCCGTTCCAAAGGGAGGCGCTCTGTAACAGAGCATATGCACTATCTAACCACATTTTGTCTGTGTGAGGTGGGTTTTTTTTCCCCTCAAACCAAATTATGTAAGAGTTCTGCTATTCCCAGTGCAGGGAAGCAGAAAAAAAAGGAATATAAGAGTGCATGAGGAGGAGTTAAAACTTAATGAAGATGCAGCGATGGGCATAGAGAGAGAGAGAGAGAGAGAGGGGGGGGGGGACTGCAGGAGATGGTATGTTATGTAGCTCACAAATTCTTGATAAATGTTTCCTTAAGAAAATCAGATCACAGTGCACAGGTCTTTTTGTGACAGGGAGCTTTATAACGCTCTGTGATCAAAGAAGAAGAAGAAAAAGAAAGCATTTCAGAATCAAGTTATTGGTCTGCATCAAGCAAAGAAAACAACTAAGGAATTTTCAAATGACTGGAATCGGGTGAAGAATTGTCCAAAACATGATTAAAACCTGGAGGGATAGTGCTGAACCATCAACTTCTTGAAAGTAAGGTGGCCAGAATAAAACCATAAATGGGGATCACTTAAACATTTGATAATGTTGCATCATAAAAAGTAAACAGTAGAAATCAGAGCTATGGGAATACTTTTGCTGCTAGTGAAAGTAATAGCATTTACACACACACACACACACACACACACACACACACACACACACACACGCATAATGTGATGAGAACTCACAGGATTAGGAATAAAATAGCTGTGTGGCCATAAAAAATATATATTTAAAAAAACACTTGTCTTTGATACTAGAAAAAAAAGCCTGAGTGAAAAAAAGCGGATGAGTTTGCTAGGGAGCATAAAGTCTGCTTAGGTGCAATGGAAAAAGGTCATGTGGTCTGATGAGTCGAGATTGACTGGGCGCGTCAGGGTAAGAAGGGAATGATACATACTGTAGTGCTCACTGTATAACCCTTGATGTTATGATCTGGGGCTGCTTCAGTTGCTCAGGTTTAGGCTCAGCAACGTTACAGTACGTGGCAATAAAATAAAATCAACTGATGGCCTGAATGTACTAAATGACCAGGTTATCATATCTATGTTTTTTTTTTTTTTTTCCCTGCCATGGCCATATTCCAGGACTCGAGTTGTAAAAGTGGTTCTTGAAGCATAAGGAACCATTTTCACACATAACAGAACTAAAAAAAAAAAAAATGAGCAAAGTAAGGGTGAGCAAAACTGCTAGGTCATGTCAACCCAAAGGTAAGCACTTTTTAGAAGCCTAATACAAATGTTATGCATCAACTGGAAGTCCTGTGAAACTCTCACATGAAATCCCCATGCTTGAAAGGTTTTTTTTTTAGCCTATTCCTCTTTCACATTCTCTCTCTCTCTCTCTCTCTCTCTCTCTCTCTCTCTCTCTCTCTCTCTGAGGTTCACATCTTTTTTTGCACCTTTTATGAAGGTCATAAAAGGAGACCTTTGTTCGACTTCCCACCTCAGATCTGTTCAGCAAGTGGAGCCCTACTGGGAGCATAAAACTTTCCAGAATACACAAGCCCATTCAGCACAACAAGGGGGAGAAAAGAAACCGAACTAAGGACCATGTGATGAATGTCGTCTCAGCAATCATTTGGAAAGGAATGATGTTGTTGCTTTGGATGATAAGACCAAAGCAGTTCATTCATGATGGTGATGTTAAAAAAATTGTGGCATGTAATGAGATAATAACAGATATTGATCTCTGAGGCTTGTTGGCTGTGAGGCTGCAAGTCATCACTCAAGACGCGATACACAAGAACACATGATCTGTCACTGGTGACGCAAAAAGCCAGGCTATTTCTCAATCACTGTGACAGTAACGATAGTCATTTGCATCATTTTCTCTAATTGGAGTAATATTTCTCTTTTTTTAAATTTTTGTAAATGATTGTTCATGCTGTTACACTTACTAAAAGACGCTGAAATACACACTCAGCTGATATTGTCAATGGTTTCAGATTTCTGTTTACTGGCAGAACAAGATGTGGAGATTTAGGTAACATCAGCATGCTGTAGTGCCGTGCCATATATAACGAGCATTTTTTTTTTTTTCTATTTGAAGTGCAGTGTAGGAGTCAGAAAAAAAAAAAAGTCTTGCAGATGCTCTGTTCTACTTGGATCATATTATTTTATTCAAAAGCGGATGAGGAACAGAGCTTTAAGAAAACATTAATCATGAATTTTAAAGCAGAGCAGGAAGGCATGTCACTTTTCATTCTGACCCAGGAGGAGACAAAGATGAGGACGTGATGTAGAGAGAGGCTAGAATTTTGATGGAAAATACAAGAAAGCAACGCACCAACAAGAAAAAAAAAACGTGTCTGAAAAGGTTTTTTTTTTTTTTTTACTGGGACAAAGTATTATTATTATTATAAAGCTGATTTTTTTTTTCTGCCAGACTTTTCCAGGGCTGCAGTATTGAGTGACTTGATGGCAGCTTTTACCACTGCTAGCTCCTGATAGAGTGAGATAGAACGCAAAAGAGTGCTCTGTTCTCACAAAACCTTTGACAGAACCGATCATAAAGGAGTAACCTGGCATGATGTGCAACAGGAGCCATGTCTGGGGCAATTTCCAGCCTGTGTAGGCGTCAGTATTGTCAAAGAAATCACAGTGCTTTCATGCCGGCAAGGTTGTGACCATGAAAGTGGGTTTTTTATACAATATTTTTTAAAGACATAAAAAAAATTTCTTAAAAATGAAAAAAAAAAACATTATCCATTATTAGACGATACACAAGGGGCATTAAAGTTAAAACAGGGCTTTGATGAAATTTCTAGTGAATAAAGGTGTAAAACCAATTGCCATTTACAGAAAGCTTTAAGCGTAGTACAGTGATGAGACTCTTGTGGTCTTTTAAAAAATTTGAATGGTCTGCATTTTTAAAGAACGTCGCTCTTCCATAAATGATAATCTTGGCTGAGCTGGCACAGAACCCAATGCAGTCATTCCTTTGAACATTCAGTGAGCGGATCCCAGATCCTTGTCCTAAGTTCGACAAATAACTTGTCGCCAGCTTGCGAAAGAACTGGGAACCGTACACACAATCATTCACCAACACCACTTGCACATTACATTTACATTTAGGCATTTGGCAGACGCTCTTATCCAGAGCGACTTACATTTTTATCTCATTACGCATCTGAGCAGTTGAGGGTTAAGGGCCTTGCTCAAGGGCCCAACAGTGGCAACTTGGTGGTTGTGGGGTTTGAACCTGGGATCTTCCGAACCGTAGTCCAATGCCTTAACCACCTGGCCCCTCCATTACAGGAACTCGGCTGGTAGTTATTGCCATATCCCTGTCATACAGTCCTGACATCGCTCCAACGCAATTCCACATGTTCGGGAGTTCCTGGGAGGTCAGTGTTTCAGACGTGAAGTAGGCAATCTGATCAGGGCATACTCCAGCATACTAAGAAAATGTTCTACCCTGATGCTATCTAAGCACTGGTGAAACGCTGGGATAAGTGCATTAGTGTAGCCGGGAAAATATGGATATAGAAATATAGAAAACAAAGGGAGTTTTTACTCTCATAACTGTTTTTGGTTATTCTGCACAATCGAGTTCCGTTTTGACTTGAAAACCCGTCAAACCTTTTTTTTTTCATATGCATAATGCTTAAAGCTTTCTGCACTGTCACAAATGGTCCCAAGAACAATACTCCTCTTGGTCATGCGTAATCTGACCAAGATATTGTGAGGTTGTACTTGCTGTAATTACAAACCCTGTCTCATGGTCATGCTCATCTCAGGACCCCTATTCATAGTGGCTTACAGTTAAACTTTGTGTGCGTCACTATTTAGACTATACAGATATAAGCACTTTTCATACATCAAATAATTTTGTTGCTATGCTGATGATACTCACACTTACATACTGTACACCAACCTGTCTCTCTCACACACACCACTGCCTTTCTCAGCACATTGTCTGCTGGCTCTAAAAACTGGAGCAAATTCAAACTATCAGACCCTTAAGAGTAACAAATCTGAGGCAATACCCATTGCATCACCATGGATATGGAATAAAATCAGACACATGTCTATCCCAGGTTTTATTACATCCAGCTCAATCTCGAAACCTTGGTGTCACATTGGACTCCACATTACTAAGAAAGCTTTCTTTCACTTTTGGAACATTGCCAGGCCTCATCCCTTTTTCACCCCTTTTTTTGCAGGAATTTAACAAGCACAGATGCTAGGGATATCACCCACACAAGACCAAGTGAAAACATTACACCAACACAGGTTCTTTAGTTATTTTCATATACAATCTAAGTTATTAAACAGAAGGTCAGGTGTTCATACCCCAGCACTACTACAAGCCCTGCTGCTACTGCCATGTCTCTTATACAGAAAAAGATCAGGTATTGTAGTTATACAACAATCAGCTATAACAGTAAAAACAATACAATTATAACCACCTAGGTTTTGGGTTTACCTTATGATGGCTCTAGCCCATCAGGGCATAAATCTGCAGGGCCTCTGGGGGTGTGGTGTTGTGTCTGGCACCACAAGGATCAACAAGCTTTTTGTATTCTCTTATTAAAAAATGTTTTAGGCTGGGCTGCAAACCACAAATGCACCGCTGTCTTCACTTCATCATCAGAAATGAATCTTCATCCTTATAGGCTGCTTTTAGGAGACCAAACAGGTAAAAGTCCAATGAAGCAAGATCAGCATTTATAGGGAGGATGCTTTAACACCTCAAAACTGAGTGTCGACAGCGTTGGCAGAAGTGTGTGGACATGTATTGTCAATAGCAGTCCAATATTAAACATTAATAAATACAGTAATGGCCAAAGATATTGAAGCAAAAATGAAATTGATTCACATTGTCAAATTACAAGATACAAGAATAAACTATTATTTTATGCAATGAAATTGTCATAAAACAAAAAAAATATTTAGTATGAAGTACATTATTTTTAACACCTGCTGGATCCGGCTGGACAAATAGTCAAAAAGATGTCTCCAGCACTCTGGTGTTACTCTGGTGCTTGCTCAATCCATGCCTGCTTGATTGCTTCCCGAAGATCATGTACAGACATTTGCTATTTGAGAACTCCCTAGTTTCAGCCATTTCTGTGCAGAGGTTCGTATCCTGGTTTCAAAAAGTAAAAGTCCTGCCACAATCATTAACCGTTCCATCCATTAACTGAATCAGGCTAATTAGCATAGAGCAGCCTCAAACTAATTAGTGACATCACCTGTTTGGTGTAAATGGAGAACTGTAATACTGTACATGGTGCATGTCGTCTTAATGTTTTTAGCCACCAATGTATATTCTGTCTTTAAAGGTCATCAAATTATAATCAAAATATTCTATAAAATCAAGAGTGAGTTTGTGAGTTGCTAAATAGTTATAGTGCAATTCATGTTCAATTTAACCAGACTGAAAAGTAATTATAGTAGTATAGTATTATGAGTATAGTACAATAATCATATAATTGTGGCAATAAAATTTAGCACTATTGATGCATACTGTCAAATACTGCATACCGACAATGATGAACTGCCTTTTTTATAACTTGCAGCATGCAGTTGAAATGCAACTGTCAGTTAATCTTGTACTTTTACAGTCCACTTACATTTAAAATGTCTGCTTGTGCAGTAATCCATAGAGAAGCTTACATTTTTGAGACTTGACCAGACTATTATACTAGTTAATATTAAACATCCATCCATCCATCCATCCATCCATTTTCCATGCTGCTCAGGGCGTGTGCAGGTTCTGCTTATCATGTAAAGTCCATAGTTTCCCAAGGAACACCCTGCAGGTGTGGAGCAACAGTACCAACCACTAAGCCCCTGTGCTGATTTCATATTAAACATGAAAAAAAAAAAAGTGTATTAGCAGATGGGGCTATAAACTTTTAATATGTCCTTGTGTATTGGTTGAGATTTTAGAAATACAATAAGGGTCATTCAAGGTTCCCTTTTCAGTTTAGTTCCTCTCAAGGGCTCTTCTTCGTGTTTTCCTTGTCACTGTCACCACTGGCATTCTCATTAGGGAACTAAATCAACATCTGGATCGCTGTAAAGCTGCTTTCTGGGGATATCTATTAGTAAAAGCATTATTCAAAAAAACAAAAAAAAACAAAGAGTTGACCCAAAGGAACGGATTTGAGACAAAGCTCTGTTTGAAAGTTTTTGAAAGGCAGAATTAAAAGAAGGAGGGGAAAAAAATCTAATAAAGTAAACATCACAGCTGGTGACATTGTGAACTTCTAGTGATTTCCGAGCTCCAGAGATGGGACAGTGGCGGCACTGTCGAGTGACTGTTGATAACACAGCAGCGTGCTCTGAACGAACAACAGCAAATGCCAACTCTGAATACTAATGTGGAAAAGAGTCCATATCGAACAACGCTGCCCTGATAGACCTCTTTCTCTCTTCCCTTCTCTCTGTATCTCTTAGTTTCTCTCTTGCACAAACACACACACACACAAAGAAAAAACACTCCTATCCTCCTTCTTTTGCTGTTTCACTGTCTGGGAACTAAGGAGTTGGGCTGCTCAGTCATGCAAAACACACACACACACACATTCATAGATACACTACAAAGTGAGCATTTGACATGCAGCTTGCATCTTTAGTGGAGTCTTGCCCTGCTCAGCCGATTTAAATCTATTGAAGTAATAAGTGCTAATGGAAACAAAGAGTGGATGCAGGAGGAAGATGTGGTGTGGGTGGAACAACACTCAGCTCCTGAAAGTGAGTAAAACTGTTTCACATCAGCAATGCCTCCTGCTCTGTTTTTATTTATTTATTATTATTATTATTATTATTATTATTCTTTATTTCCAGCATGGAACTTCCCGTGGTGGGTTTAGACAGTCCAGAAAACTGATAGAGCATCACATTGGGAATGGAAGAAGGTTAGCATGAAGCGTGACTATCTTTCTCCATTTCTGTCACACTTTTCCATCCCTCACGTACAAAGACATGTCATACCAGGGAGCAAGAAAGTCATTTCCCTCCGCTGTTGCTCCACACCTTTGCCATGCACACCCCAATTCTGTATCTATCACTGACAAAGCCTTCTGCAAACGTCTGGATGGCAGCCGGCTACCCTCTCCCCCTCAGCTGTATTTCCTAAACCGGGCTGGGGCAGACTGGTCATGCCTAGATAAATGAATGACATCAAAGGCAAGGGCCAGAACTGAAATCGCCCCCTCGCTCTTTTCCAAATCTCCTTATGATTGGTGACAGGATGTTGCAAAAAATAGCCACCAAAGAGAACCCCTCTAGATTTATATTCATGTGTGTGCATGTGTGTGTGTATGTGTTAGTAAAACGAAATAATCTTGACTCATCCAAATTTGCATAAAACACCTCATATGCTCTGAACAATTTGTACATATCAGATCCTCCGCTCAGTCGACTTTTTGCCAGAACACATGACCATTTCATGCTATTGATTTCTTAGTGAACATGTCTTTATTGCGACTGTAATATGCAGTGATTTATTGATGCCCCTGTGTGCGTGGGTGTGTTTTGGGTGCCATTAATTATGGTAAACAGGGTTAAACTATAATAATCCTTCATCAAAGACCAAAGAAACAGACCTGACTTTAAACCAGGACATATTTAAGCAAGTTTTTTTTTTTCCTTCTTCAAAGTGCATGTCCTTGTCACTGTTGTTAATTCAATTCATTCATTCATCTTCTATACAGCTTATTCTGTGCAGAGGTTGAGGAGGCCTGGAGCCTATCCCAGAAACACTGGGCACAAGGCGGGGTAGACCCTGGACAGGGTGCCAATCCATTGGAGGGCACACACCCACTCACACACTCACACACACCCACACAAACACAACATGCAGTTTATGAACGACAATTAACCTAATCTACATGGCTTTGGACTATGGGAGGCAAAAGGAATGTTGGGGGGAAAACCCACCAGCCACAAGGAGAACATGCAAACTGGATGCACACAGACCTGAGGCTGGAATCAAACCCTCAACTCTGAAGGTCAGAGCAACATGTAATGCAGTTGTTACATGTAATGCATATTTACAATGCAGACTCAGAGCCACAATGAGAAAGCTCTGAGACAACAATGGTAAGGAAAACTCTACCTGAGACAGCATCAAGATAAACAGTACAGCATATCTATATTACAGTATATACTATAGGTATAGAAAAGCTTAAATATTTAAGTGCCTGGTATATTTACAGTGGAAAGCATAACTTTATATATATTTAGGTAAAAGTCATTAAAACTATTAATATATTGCATGTTAATAAACTACTTCATAGTCACTTCAAACTACTCTAGTATTTTTTTTGCACAAGTTATTTACAATTGTTTCACAATTATGTATTATTAGTTCATAATTGTCTATATCACAGTTCCGATGTGTCAAAAGTTTACACACCCTCATAATCATATGCCATATCATACTCATAGTGCCTTTAAACAGATTCCAGAAAATGATGTCATGGCTTTAGAAGTTTCTAATAGACTAAATAAAACATGCCTAACAAAACTGCAGATGGGAACAAAGATATTACTTTTTAGAAAAATGCCCTCAGATCTTATGAAACAAAAATTTAACTGTTTGGTCATAATGACCATCATTGTCTGATGAAAAAGCAGAAGAACTTAATCCCAGCTGTCAAACATGGGGGTGACAGTCTTATTTTATGGTGTAAATTTTAATCTGGGTTACATAATTAAAAATAAAGTTTGTATACTTTTTTTTTTATAAGACCATGGTTTGTTTTGTTAACTTTTAGTTAATTTCTCTGTAAATAAAAAACTGGTTATTAGGGTAAACTATTTACAAGCTTGAATGGAACTCATAACTGGATGAAAAACATTTTCACAAGAAGTAAAACTAAAGCAAACACGGAAAAACCATAATGCAAAGTCAAAATCAAGGACGCTGGCTTTGTTACTCACTGCCTGCATGGTAAGTTTATGTTTTATTACCAGAAAGCTAAGCCAGATGCTTTTTTCCTCCACACTACATGGAGCAATGTATCAAAAGCAGAAACATTATTCATCAACGTGTCCACATTTGCACAACAGAGGCAGCAATGCTCGACCTGGCATTGATTTTTTCTGATTTATCATTGGGAATTCATGTTCAACGAGCTTTTCCCATTCGATGAAAGTAGGGCTTCAGCTGCCTAATGAAATACTGAAGTGAGACAAATCAACAGCCTCGGCTTTCCCCTGGACACTTATTAAGGCGTAAGCTGGTTCAATAACATCAACAGCACTCCGAGCTTGTTAGAAAAAAAAAATGCTCCCTTAAACTCTTTGTGTACCAGATTTTTTTTTCCTCTTCTCCTTTTATTCCCTGCTACTTTCCCATTAATTCCTGCTGACAAAGTTTGCTACAGCTGCTTGACCACAGCTAGACAATCTGGCTAGAAACTGCAAATTTAATTTCACCCCTTAACCAGGGGTCATTTTAACTGGATCTGTAATTGCATCGAAGGTATTTACATTAGGCAGTGACACATGCACTTACAGCAAGAATGCTGATGCAGAAACAAAGGTGCCGAAAGATGTCAGAATGTGTTCCCGTTCTGTACACTGCACAACATTTACAGCATGTATAGAGAGTCAAGAAAGCGAGAAAAGATAAGACTGCTTTATCATGAAACAGAAATCTTAAACAGCGGCTTAGCTGCACAGAACGAAGTGCTGAGAGTTGCAGTTTGCATCTGCTCGACAATGACATTGCATTGAACACAATGGATGACTTCCTAACAGATCTCCAAGGTGTCTTCAAGTGGCACAAAAAAAGAGGAGACAGTTATAAAACAATACCACTGAAACAGCACTAGGGATTTGTGTATCAGGGAAATCACCAGAAGTTGGAGAGAGGACAAAACAAGTAAAAGGAAGAGGAGGCAAAAGCATTAAGTAGGGAATGAAACACAATTAGTCATGCTGATATAGGAGGAACAAATCAGAAACGAAGTGGCACAATGTGGGCTGATGTGATGTGGTGTTTCTATAGTTTTACGGCTCCAAAGTTTTGATTATTTGTGACCTGTCATATCAAGTCAAGCACAGTCAGGTCCATCAATTTTGGAACGGTGATAAGTTTTTTTTTTGGCATTTGGCCTAAAATGAATTGAAATGAAACACTCAAGATGTCAGCAAAATCAAGACTTTTAGCTTAAATTCAAGGCGCTTGACAAATGTGTGGCAATAACCACTCACAACGTACAGGACAGCCATTTCCATAAACACACACCATGAACAAAGGCAAAAAGAAATAGCATACAGTCATTGCAAACAGCATGGTGGTGTAGTGGTTAGCACTGTTGCCTTGCACCTCTAAAGTCTGGGTTTGATTCCCGGCCACGTTCGATTCCCATCTCTGTGTGCATGGAGTTTACATGTTCTCCCTGTGCTTGGTGGGTTTTCTTCGGGTACTCAGGTTTCCTCCCACAGTCGAAGAACCTGCAGATTAAGCTAATTGGCATTCCCAAAATTGCGCGTAGTGTGTGAATGAATGTATGAGTGAGAGCATGTGTGTGTGTGTGCCCTGCAATGGATTGGCACCCTGTGCAGGATGTACCCTGCTTCGTGCCCTATGACTCCTGGGATAACCTTGAATACCTGAATACCTTAAAGGATAAAGCGGTATACAGTAGATGGTGAGTGAGTGAGTAACTGCCAACAATAGGATTGTCTTAAATGCTTAATTAAAATCATTTGCAGTCAATGACTGTCTGAAGTCTGGAACCCATGGACCAAACAAATCAAGAGTTACCTCCCTTAAGCCAGGCCGCTGCTTCCTTGTTTGTGGGACTTTCTGTCTTCAGTAAATGAAAAGCATGTCTATTGAGTTGAGATCAGATGACTGACTTGGCCAGTGTAGAATACAATATCCTATGTTGTTGCCTTGAGAAAAGCATGGGTAGCTTTTACAGTATGTTTTGGGTCATTATCCATATGCAATATGAAGCAGAATCATAGCAGAGGTTATAGCCCTGTACACTTCAGAATTCACCCCTACACTTTTATCAGTAACCAGGTCTGCAGTTGTGACGGCGGGTTTTTTAGCCGACACTTCACATAAACTCGCAACATTTCCCTCAAAAGGCAACAGAGCGCATTCAGGACCGTGGACAGCGACACAGAGACGGGGCGCTGAAATTCTCCACGGCCAGCAGCTCATAATCCCCTACCCTCCAGCAGTCACTGGCGCACGATAAAAGGCGCAACCCCAAGACCCCCAGTGAGTAGGATTCAGATGACGACGCTACTGGCACCTGTCTCCTCTCTCCCCATAGATACCGAGAACCTGACGCACCAAAAGCCCCAGCAGAGAAGTGGCCGTACCGAGCCTCCAGCTTCCGCTGGTCATGACGCAGGACGCTGCTTCTTCTGACCGAAGAGGCTGCGTTTTCTTCACTACTTCACCTCCCTTACCTCCGAGGATCCCCAGTACCTAAGAGCACTGTGTGTGTGTGTAGAGAGTGATTCACTGCATTTTTTTCTTGTCTCTTCTTTTCGAGCTCAGGCCGAAAAAAATAAAAATAAATAAACAAGCACCATTTTTTCCCTGCATATCCGTGTCTTCTGTCGTCTGTGTTCTCCTGCCTTGAGTCGGTCCTGTGACACAATAAACACTAGTGAACCGGTTCCACTGACAGCCGTGCATGCCCATGCCATAACATGTGGTATGTTTTGGATCAAGAGCTTTTCCTTTCCTTTTCCCACCATTCTGGTACAAGTTATCTTGGTTTTAGCAGTCCAAAATATCCATGTACTAACTAAATATTCCAGAACTGGACAGGCTTTGAAGGTATTTTCTGGTAATGTGGCCTTTATGGGCTTGATTATTACCAGTGGTTTACACTTTGTTTTACAGTGTTTGTATTGATTTTATAAACCTGTCTCTTAAATGTAGACTTTGACAGTTACACATCAACCTCCTCAGGAGTGTTCTTGACTTGGCTAGAGAGTTCTTCTTCACCATGGACAGGATTCTGCGGTCATCCACTTTAGTTGTCTTCTGTACTCTTTTAAGGCTTCCGCAGAGCCTGCAAGTTAATTCAGTCTTTTTTAATAATGTTCCAAACTTTTGTATTGGCAGCTAATGCAAATGTAATACTCAGGATCACCTCCAGGCCTTTTTATCAGCTTCCCCCTCCGTACAACAGCAATGTATCCATAAATACAAAGTTTTATTAGATAAATAATTACATCATATTTTTTGTAATTTATTTATAGGTATTATGGATGATCCTCGAAACAAGTTTGTTCCTGTTTTCTCAGCTATAAACAGCCATTCCCACACAGGCCTCTCTTTTTGTCCTCTCTTGAGATTAATAATAAGAAAAATGCAGTATGTTACAGAAAACTGCAAAGAAAGATTTTAACATGGTGGAAAATTTCACGCTTTCAGCCTCAAAGCATTGACACTGGAGGCTCTTTCCATGTTCTTAATGAGTCCCTGTGTAAATTATTAATGCAAAATGGTTATCAATTGGAAAAAAAAATGTTTAAAAAAAATCTAACCAAACAAAAGAGTAAATGAAGAAAAGAAAAGATAAAAACTCTGTCTGGAATTAGCTGTGGAGGTAGAAAGTTAATCGATCAGGTTAGAGGTTTTAACAAGCTTGTCCTATAATTACTGCTAAACCTAGTTAAAAGGAGTGTGTGTAACAGTCAGGAGCTTTGCAACTATCATTTATTATAATGTAAAAGATTCATAGTCGTTGTCTTGTTAATATCACCAGGTCACAGAGAGCCGAGTGAAAAAGTAGCAGCCCAAGGGGGAAAAACTTCAGCTACGAGGAATGAGAAAGAGAGAGAGAGAGAGAGAGAGAGAGAGAGAGAGAGAGAGAGAGAGAGAGAGAAACAGTGCATAAAGCCATTCATTGTACATTGCCTGAAGTGGCGTTTTTAATGCTGTCCTGTTATGAAACAGTTTAATGGTCAGAGTAGGAATTAGAGAGAAAGTAATTGACCAAACCCACTCAGCTGGCCAGGGGGTGACATGTCATTTTTGAAACTTGCAATGTACACATATATACACCACCCACCCCACCTACCTCCAACCTCCCACCTCCAAACATGCACACAATCTCTAGGAGCTGTTAGCATGAAAAATTTTAAAACTTTTTTGTTGTTGTTGAGCTATTAGTTGTCCAGAGAGCAAGAGAGACACAGGGCAAGGGCAGGCAAGAACCGGCGTTGAATTTCAATACAACGTTTTTTGTTTAGTCCTTACTCCACTTCCTGGTCTCCTCCAGGGCAACCCTTTACTAAACCACACCTTCATTTGGAGCACATTAAATGAACTTTGTTTGATTTTTTGGGTTTTGTTCACTGTAATAAAATCAACTCGGGTTCATACTTTCACTCTCTTTCGACACACCCAATTCTCTAGCAGTTTTATGATGAAGACTATTTCCCTTGGTCACTTGCATAGTATATGCAAAATATAAACCAGTACACATGAAAAAAACCTTTTATAAGTACTTTGCATATTTTTTTTTTTTTAGAAATCACACTTGAAATCTCACACCTCACATCCATCTGTTCTACATGATCCAGAAGGGATCCTTTTCCTTTTTGTGAGAAGTTTGAACAGATTGAGACTACCAAGGTTTTCTTTAGTGAAACGTACATGCACAATGCCTACATTCGAAAAGCTGTTGCACTTTTTTTCGACTACTTAATCAGACATCGTATAGCCTTCTGCTAGAGGATATATGCATAAGGACGTTCTTGTAGCGAAGCAGACAAATGGCAGAATTTTATGGTGCTCTGTAAAAGTACAGTAGTATGATTAAAAAAAAAAGAAAGATAATGGTTAAAAGTGGAGCTGTCCACCTACACCTGTCAAAATATTGAAGCGCCGGGCATTTAAGGCTTTGTAAGGTGTGTGAGGATTTTATTTCTAGGATGTTGTCTACCAAAAGAATTTTTGGCCGGAGTTGACAAAGGACATGAGATAATTATAAAAGTTAAAGTATAGATCATGTTTAAACCTTTTATTCAGTTGAAAGTAAATTTATCCAAAACATTATATATTTTTTTTAATTGAGTCCAAAATGAATACTGTGAATAATGAAGTAAAATGTAAAAGTTGCATGAAAGTACATAAAAGGTTTTTCAATTAAAAATCCTAATGCCATTTTGTCATGATTTTTTTTCATTGTTTGTATTTTAAACTGTACTATAGCTGTTTTTTAAATATAGAATTTTGTCAATACCTAATTTTTGGCAATACCTAATTAATTATCTTAAAAGATGTTTTATTTAAATAACCTCTGTTTGCAGTTGTCACGGCGTGCGTCTGTGATGGGCCTAAAAAGAGTCGAACATGTTACAGCAATAATCACATGTAGAATATTGCCTTTAAAACTCCTATTTTTTTCATAGCCACTTTTTGGTTGGACTTTTTATTTTTATTTTTAATAAACATAAGGGTTCAGGATTGTAAAGTATAGAGTGACCTGTCCCATTTTTCAGCACGGAATAAGCAGTATGCTGAACTGAATTTTATTATAACAAACTATACAATGCTGTGTCTGACATTACGTGACATCAACATGACATCACATGTTTTTTCTTGTTTATTTAAAAAAAAAATGCTAATCTTTAGCATAACATGCTAATAAAATGCATTTTTGAGACATCATCCCCATATTCTAGAAGGGGCATCTTGTTTTGACACCGAGCGTCACGTAATGACAACAGAGGTAATGTTTTTTTTTTTTTCTCGCGCGTGGGTAATCGGGATTGTGGGTAATCGTCTCCCCTGCTGGGTCTTAGTGCGCACAGCATTGCGCGTCTCTTACTGGTATAATCAATATCCGTGCATGCGTGTACTGTTTACTATGACACTGTGACCACGTGTGTGCATGTGAAACATATTTTATTTTGTGTTTGTAAGTGCATGTGTGCAGCGCGCGTGTACTGTTTCTTATAACACACATGTGTGCGCGCATGCAAAGCAAAAGAAAGTTTTACTAGAGAGGTTTAAGATCCATTTATCCCTCTCTATGGGTGCGAGCGCGTAATTTGACACCATGCCCCTTCACACACACACACTCTGGAATTTAATTTGCTGTCAAGCCAATTATGCTAACTATTGAAATACTAGTGTCACCATGGCATTAGCAAAGCAAAAAGGTTAACAAATTATTGTAATGTACCACATGCTCATATAAATTTATTTATTCACACATTCAGTCATTTTCTATACCACGTATTTTGTATTCAGAGTCAATCCCAGGGGACTATGGGCACAAGGTAACAAGTGAAACAATGAACTCATATATATTGCAGGGCAGTTCATATAATTGCTCTTTTTAAACAAACAGATATGTTAAGTAAAACAAAATGCATTGTTTTATATGACTTCTTGTTTGGACAAACATACTGAAACAGTTTAATGAGGAAAGGTCAGGGACCACATTCTCAAGTTCCATGCTTCAGTCTCATGGCTGATCCATATTCAATTGCACACAGGCAACTATGGAGGATGTTGTATATTAAATTGGCACAAAAAAAATTGAATATAGTTTTTTTTTTTTATAGTGTCATAGTTTTATCTTCACCGTCCTTATATTATTTTACAGCATTTAATCATTGGCAGAACAAAAGAACAATTTTTAAAAATTGAACATAAAAATGTAAGAAATAAAAAAAGGTTGTCAGCATGGATAGGATAGACTCCATTCCTAATTGGTCCTAAATATTTGACAAAAAAATCTTATTAATAAAAAAAAATACTATAATGACTGTAATATGCAATAATGTGTATCATTGGTACAATATTAATGTGTGGATGTATTTAAATTGTGATTTATAGAATGCATATATATATATATAGAGAGAGAGACAGGCATACTGAAACAGTAGGGCAGGGTAATTAATAATTAGCTTTTATTTCCTCTATTGACCCTTTCAATTCCGCCTAAGATTCTCTTTATTGGTTATGATGACAACTGCGTTGTATTGTCTGCAATGTGGTTAAGTGCATTACAGTATGTTGTGACCAAACACAAATAAAAATTCATAATTTGTGAACAGTATACGTACTTTATCTCGGGAATTAAGCCATTCTGATTTCCATTTGTATTTGCTGATGCTTTTATCCAATAAAAGCTAAATACAATCATGTAGTTGAGGGTTAAGGGTTTTTGCTTAAGAGCCCATTAATAGCAGATTGGTAGTGTGGTCATTTAAACTCAAAACCTCCACTTCTCTCAACTATCTTATACTGAGCCAGTCACCTTTACAATTAATTTTACACTAATCAAATTTGCAAAATGCTTGTTTTCATAGTTTTTTACTAGCATATAAAGTTATGAATACTTCCTGTCTCTAGAACATTAGCTGTCCCACACTGTGTTCTGTTTTCTGGTACTTTATTGTACATAAATATGCTGATCAATCAATTACATACAGTACAGTAAAATCCTGGATAATTTTTATCATAAGCGAAATATAATAAATGAAATGCTTTTGTTTTTTTCCCAGAGTAAGTGCCCTCTCAGAAATAATGCTCCCAAATTATACTTTCATTTTTCATTTTCATGACTACTAAAGAGACATAAATAAACATATCAGACATAGATAAAGTTTGGTTTCTTCATTTCTAACAGGGTACAGAACATATTTAAGTTTTAGTCTTTATATTTCATAACCTCCCTTCTGCGAGACACAAAAAAAAATATGTTAAGCAATATCATTACATTGTACAATGGGAATTGACCCGATATTGTCCATTAAAAAAGTTTCCCATCAGTGTCTAATGGTTTCAAAGAGTCCATTTATACTTGATCCAGTTACAGATACAGGATATTCAGTTTGTAATTAATTGAATTGTTGTATCTTAATAGAATATTTGCCAGTTCTGTCGATCACCATGAGTGCTGTACATCAGCATTTTATTGTTTCCTTGTAGACAGCCTGAAGTGCAGATCATTGCAGACACGAATAGCACGGAAGTCTGTTAAACTCTTCAAGCATTTTGATTCTCTGATTTATTTTTTTTTTAAGCTTGTTAAATTAAATGGCTTTTTTTTTCTTCTTCACTCATTTGTTCTGGATAGGATGGCGACTGGAATCCCCTTCCCTGTTTTACTGTTAATCATCACTTCTAGCTTTTTTAGTCCTATATAGTGTATTATTTTCCTGTTTATTTTAGTCTAGATCAAAGTTTACCATTCAGACCTATTCTTTATAAACCCGTTTCCTTTGGGACTGAAGTGTTTCCAGGTATTTATAACACTTCTTTAGGTTATTAAACAGTGTGTAGGCTGGTAGGTCTATGATAAACGTGTGCGAATGTGACACTGAGTACAGAAATTTACTCACAGTGCCCTTGAATTTCTTAGACAAATTGATATAAACCACATAAATTGTAACATGAGGCACGGTGTCACTTGAAAGAAATGATCAAATAAGGCATCGGTTGCTTTATTTTCAACTCGGACAAACCGACAGAGCCAAACTCAGGCACTTAGATTAACAAACCAGGTCTCTGTGGTTCTGAAGTGGTCATTTCCATTGTACTTGCATGTCTATTTGGTCAGCTTAATGCACCATATTTGTTTGAGGTCATTAGACCATATAGCCAGGGTAATTGCATGCGCTTTGCCTATGCAAATCCAGAGAGGATCGCACTTGCAATCTTCTTTCCGTCAACTGTGGTTGTGGTTTAGTCAGTTAAGCAGTTCATAAATAGCATGATCCAGTGTTGCAAAGACAAGGCATGGTTTATGTAAGTGGATTAAACAAACCAGGAAAGTCAGCTAAGATCCAGGGAACTCCTCCAAACTCTCCAAAACTGACTTTTTTTTTTTTGTTCCTTGGCATACCTAATGCACATATAGAATGTATAAATAATTCAGTTTAATCAGCTCAAACCCACTTAAAATTCACAGATTCAAAATTCTAATGAGTGAGAAAGACTTTACTGGATTTCATATGCATGAGGTTTTAAGGAAAGTTACAGTACAAGCACGCCCCCCCCCCCCCCCCCCCACACACACACACACACCCACCGTTTCTCTCTCTCTCTGTCTCTCTCTCTCCTCATTCTAACCTCAACCACCCTTAATGTCTCATAAAAGGTAGTTCATGGGAATTTGTACGAATATGAAACGGTGAGAGTACAAAACACTGCTCTTCGTGACCTTCAAAAGTTTAAGGCTAATTCTCAGTAACATTAATTCAATTCATGAAAGTCAAGATGGATGTGTTTACCCGTAAGCAACACTCTGCAAGAAAAATTTTAATCATATTCGCAAACATTTGAGCAGCATTCACAACCATTATCAACTCATCTGATATCAATAGCAGGTCATGGATCAGGTTTCTGTAGAAACATGCAGTCCGTTTTGGTATTTTTGCTTTATTTTTAAGGGGCATAATGTTTACTGGCCAGTAGGCGAAGCATTGAGTTATACTGAAACATGCAGTCTGTTAGACATTTTTAGCCATCTGTCAATGACATTTATTTCCTAAATAGGATTATGGCATTAAAATGACTAATCTCTTTATTACTTTATTAATTAGTTACCTACTGAGTCAAAACTAAATGCATTTTACTGTATTTGCCATGGAAAAGCCCACAGGGGAATAAATCATTTTGGAGGCATGCTGTTACAGGAAAACAATTAAAGACTATCGTGACAATGATTATTTTCCCAAACAGCACTCCCCAGATTTATTTATCTTATAGCACAGCAATTTTTCAATGCAAACACAGTTTTCTTTTGTCGTTTCTTTTCTTTTTGTTAAATAATGACATTTTAAATGTTTAATTACTGAAAAACACCTATAAAACAAGTTTTTTCTTAGTTCCTGTGCACATCTACCTATTAAGCCACCAATGACTTATAATTTCACGCTAGCATTTATTGATGTGGAGGTGTTGAGGACCCCAACTACTAGCAGGCTACAGGTATCACACACTCATACACTACAGGGAATTTGGAAACAGCAGTCAAACTATACAGCATGTCAATGGATGTGGGTAGAAACCAGAGTACCCAGAGGAAACCCACCAACCATGGGGAAAATATGTATATGTTCACAACAACAATAATAACAACAACAATAATAACAATAATAATAATAATAATAATAATGATAATAATAATAATAAGATTTGAGATTAGAATAACATTACTGGGTGTGTATAGAGGTGTACAAAGGTGCAGCATTTAACTTAACCGTTTGGGAACATTTGTTAAAACGTTATTATTAAAATATACAAATCCCTTGTCCGTTTACATTATTCATAAACCTGCTAAGGTTATTTTCAGTTTTCACCAAATAAAAAAAAAGTTATAATAATTTGCTTAGTTAAATAAAGGTTTTGTGTTATATTAGGTGAATTAGGTTTATGGTTAGCAAGTGAAGCATCAATATGGCTTAATATCTCACTGTCAATATCAGTGCACATAAATCAATATCAGTTTTCACCTAAATACTGCAGGAGATGTGTTTAAATCTCTGCGACTCACTTACTTACTTATCATCTGTATTTCCTTGTTATCCTGTATACGGGGTTGTGGGGGCCCGGAGCCGATCCCAGGGGACTTAGGGCACAAGATGCAGTACACCCAGTACACACATACACATACACACACTCAAAAATCATTCACACACTACAGAAAATTTGGGTATGCCAATTAGCCTAAATTAGCTTGTACTGTATTTGGACTGTTGGAGGGAACCAGAGTACCAAGAAGAAAACCCAAGGTGACCCCAAGGTGGGAATCGATCTTGGGTCATGAAGGTGCAAGTGACGGTGCTAACCACGACATGCCTAGCTCTGCGAATCTGAAATATTTCTTCAAAATCATTTAGTTATTTATGTAAAGACCAAACTGAACTGCGGATAATCTGCTTTATTTTTTTTTATTATATTTTATTATTTTATAACAATACAAGAAAAAGTATACAAGAATGTTTAGGGGGAAAAAATCCTTGGTGCCTTTAATTATTCTTTTTAATTCATTGTGCTTGAACAGAGGAATCTTGTTTGTGTATGTTTGGACAGTTTGTCTGTTTATGTGGAGGGTTTTTTTTTTTCTTCTAAACGTTACATTCATGATTAATATACTGTAGGTTAGGAAAAACATACGGCATATACAGAAAAACTTTTCAAACAACAAGACGGAGTAAAAAAAAACCTATCCCAGTGATGGATAAACTCATTCACCTTTATTTGTTCAGAAAAACAGACTTGTATGTTAATGAATCACACTAATGAGCTGCTTTAATTTGGGTCACAATAAATTCCTTATTCTTATTGTTAAGTTGATAGTTGATAGGAATGTGGAACACAATATCCCTCTCCCTCTGTCTGTGTATGTATGTATGTGTGTGTGTGTGTGTGTTTGTGCATGTACAAGTGCATGGCCCCATGCCTGCTATGCTGTAACAGATTTATATGGAAACCAGAGGGTAGAAGTAAGCATTTGTACGTTTTATGACTTCTTCATTCATGTAAAACTGATGCATGAATTTTTATGAAACCATTTTTTGTCCATTTTTGTTCCTTTTTATATTGTAAAATGTAATAGGCACTGTAATAATGGCTAGTTTTAATGTGCGCAAGTTTACAAATGTGCATCAGAGAGAAATAGAGAGAGAAAGGGGAGAGAGAGAGCAAGCGAAAGAGAGAGAGAAAGAGAGAGAGATGCCAATATTCATGGCACTAATGTCCTGCCGTAGGCTACTGACTGGATTGATGGCTTATGGTTCAGATATAATAGCCATTGTGCTGCTCTGAATTGAATTGAAAGATTCTTTAAAAAGAGTAAAACGTTGACTCAAGAGATTCTATTTAAAATGTTTTAACACCCTTTGTGACACCCTAATATGTTTTCACTAACGAGATTAATTGTTGTGGTTGTGTTAGTCGTGTATGTGTGTTTCATTTCAGCGTTATCATGTTTTCAGTTTAATGCTCCAAAAATATTGTATCTCTATCTGTATTCTGACTTCATGCTATAGAGACTGTGGTCGAAACCCCTTTTCTTTCAGTTATATTTTGTTTGTACCTGCCCATGGGTGCAACTTTGCCGAAATATATTTTCTAAAACTCAAACTCGAGTACTTCCCAGGGCAGTGGTGCTGTAGCTCAGCAGGTTACTGATCAGAAGCGTGGCAGGTCGAGCCCCAGCTCCACAAAGCTGCCACAGTTGGGCTCTTGAGCAAGGCCTTTAACCCTGTCCACTCCAGGGCCACCATATCATGGCCAACCCTGCACTGTGACCGCAGCCCCTAAACTAATACATGCTAAGAAATTAGTTCACCGTGTAAATAAAAGATTACCCCACTAAATAGTGAGCCACGTCCAGTATTTGTACCATTTGTATTCGTCCATGCTTCTTAAATTCCTATCACTGTTACTCAAATTAAAAGAACCACTGCGTAGAGTTTAATCCATGCAGACGATCTCTCCTTTACTAGCATCTCCCAGGAGAGGATATTAGAATAAACTAAACCCCATCAGTGTAATTAATTAAAACTCAACGAGCGGGTGTTTGGCCATCAGAAACTTTTTAGTCACAAAGCACAAAGCAGCCTGTCGTAACGGCATGACAAGGCCTTATTGTTTCAAAACACTGGAGACGGTGGGCATTGTTCCCAGCAATATTGTTTTATTTTTTTTGTTGTTGTTTTTCTTTTACTATTATTAATATTAATTAAGCTGCCTCACAGCTTTCCTTTGACCATCAATGTGGTTTCCTTCCTTTCTCAGGCTGCGAAGAGCTTTTATTGGCTCCGTAAGTGAATATTTTCCCTAGTTTTAGAGTCAGAAGTTTAGGAACAATAAGAGCGAGCCCTGATGGACTAGCCCGGGGGAAGTCCATTAACAGGTCAGGAGGTGGTGAGGCGAGCGCCGGCTAAATTCATTAGCGCTCTTCAGCTCGACTCCGAGTGGGATTGAGTGGTGGAACGAAGCAGCGCGACTCAGGTGTGCGTTTCCACCTCGTCTCATCGTTTCTGCTCTTAATTCAACCCGACGCTTCAACTTCACCCACGCTCTCAGCTCGATACTCCGCCCTCGCTCTTTGATTCAATTTCCACCTCGGCCTTTCTGTAGCATAAGTGGCTAAATTAACAAAAACATATTAAATAATAGGGTTCCGCATTCACAATATGGTTTTTTATTCGGAAATGTACTGCAGTCCTTAAAGAAACGATTCATGTTTTTTTTTTTTTTTAGCTTGCATAAAGTCAAATATTGTAAGTAAAAAGTGAAATGTCAGTGTAGTCTGTAACATGAAGACTATTAAAAATAAATAAAAATCTAAATAAAGGAGGCAAATGTTTAGCCATGAAACCTTTACTCCCACAAAAAAATATTGACATTTACAGCTTTTATTCAGATCGACTTACATTTTTATATCATTATACTGTACATTTGAGCAGTTAAGGGTTTAGGGCCTTACTTAAGGGCCCAACAGGGGCAACTTGGAAGAGGAGGCTGGTTTGTGAACCTGGGTCTTTCTGCAACATAAACCAATGCCTTACCACTGAAAAAAAAAAAAAAGCAATATGTGGCTACTGATACAGATATGACAAATCTCTCAAAAAATGCAAAAAATAAATAAATAAATCAGGTACAGTTAGAAAAGATATATAGACTTGTTGTCTGTGCAGAATGTTGAGAAAAATGTCAGTGGCAGTTCTATGGATATCAGATGAGCACGACAGGCTTGAGTTGACAGAAAGGCTACGGCAAATCTAAGTAATACTCTATACAACCATGGTGAGCAGAAAAGCATCTTAGAATGCACAACATGCCACATCTGTAGAAGACCCCATGCTATTTCAGTTTTATCAACTAAATATAGGATTCTGAAGCAACACCAGTCACTGATTCACCATAACAGCTAAAAGATTTAAAAAATGACCTTCTTTTGTTCCCCTTCTTGTTCCCCTTCATGGATATAAAACCCATGCCAAAAAGTAATATCTTTAACCGTGTAAGTGAACGCAAGTCCAAATTAAGTACACGATCATAATAGTAGATAAAGTGAATTTGAATAATTAGTAAGGTTGGTGTCGCTATCACTTGTGAAAATCTACTGAGAGAAAAGTTTATTAATCAGGATAAAGACAAAAAAAAAAAAAAAAACTAATTCCAGTCCCCATATTAATAACAAGATAAGGAGCGGATTAGTATGAAAATGAACGTCAGTGTTTGATGTGATACCCATCATTACAATAGCAATTAATCACATTCGTTATTGCCCTTTCAGAGAGCTAATTATCCCTGATAATATTCATTTAAATATGGGCAATAGACGAGAACTAATTGTACCTGGGATGGTTAAGGGTAAACACTGATTTGAAAATAGATTTATCATTCAGGGGGAAAGATGAAGAGAGAGAGAGAGAGATTACATCATTCACGTCAGACACATCACTCACAGACTAAAGCAATAAAATGCCATGCAAATATGTGCAATGGAATATAAATCATATTAGTATATGTTTTCATTTTTTTTAAAGATGCTGCATAAACTTCAAACACATTTTCTACAAATGCAAATGAATATTGCATTTCTATTAACTGCAACGTCAGGATATGTTTATTATACCATATACTGTATATTATAAACAGAGACTGACGGGAAGATATCATTGAAATTGTCAAGAAAGAATAAAACATGAATCATGACTTGACATATTTACGTCCATTTCTATTTCTCTTTCATGTATATTTTCCAAAGGCAAAAATAAACATGAGCAAAAATGACTTTCCTTCCATTACCTATACAACTGTACGTATCCTGTATACAGTAAGGACACAGGGGTCCTGGGTAGTTTTGAAACACCGATCGGCCTAGACCGCTTTGAACTTTGGAAGGAAACTGGAGCACATGGGGGAAACATATCAAGCACAGGGAAAACAAACTCTAAGCACACAGACTTGAGACTACTGTAGGCGTAAGGCCATACTGCTAACTATTATTGTCATCAGTGTACACACTGAATAAAAGAACGTTGAGCATTTCTTAATGCATCAGAAATCATACATGAATAAATATGTTTTCCTTTAGTGGAGCGATTGTTCTGGGCCGATTCCAGCTTTCTGAAGGTCTTATTTGCCTCTTATTTTTGGCAAGCTTTTGATTTTCATTTTCACTCAAGTTGCTAAGCAGTTCCAAAGTGATGTTTTTTTGTTTGTTTGTTTGTTTGTTTGCTTTTTACGCCACACAGTGACCGATGAGTTGTTCAATGATCAGGACAGAGATTAGTATATTGTTTAATAGTAAGATAAAAGCTGAGTGATTGAAACAGATGAGAGGGGAAAGGAGGCTGCTGCTGAGGTGTGTTACAATACATAAATAACCAAATTTTTATGGTTTAGAAACTTTAAATCCTGTTAAAATGAAACACTTGTTTCTTTTTCTCACTTTGATCTACTGGATTTAATTGAACAAGGATAAATAATGGGTGGCTCAAGACGTTTGCACAGTACTGTACCGCAGAGAAGTTTATAAAGCATCCATGAATGTCTATGTAATTAATCACCTTGTTATCTCACACAGACTGTGATTTTGATCCAATATTTTATTGCGCAATTTACGATTATGGGACAGTTTGACAACTTCCAATTTGTCGCAGGCATACCGAAATGCAAAAAAAACCTGGTGCAATGTGTTTCTTACTCAACAGTGATTTCCCTTGTACTTGCTATTAAATACGCCACTGTGCCTTTTCTTCATTTCAGTTCCGCCTGCATCGTCATTCATCATCCTTGAATTCCTCACTCATCTCTAGGAAAGGGTTTACGAGATGATAGCAGTCCTCCATCATCTCCACTTATCCACAATGCACAGTAATCTTATAACAGCCCTTTATACCACATGTCTTACCGGAGAATGGAGGAGGATGCTCGTCTCTCTCACGCCCCACCCATGCAACATGTGCTCTGTTTTTCTGTGAGCCTCCATATTAAAGCCCTTATTCATCTCCTAAAGGAACTACACATGAAGACTGCCCAAGAAAAGCAATATTTCTGACACAGCTGGAGTTAGGAGGTGAATAAGGATTCGGAAGCGAAACGTGGAAAAGGCTTTGCTGTATATATGAATCTGGTGTGTATAGATTTGCTGACCCGCACATGCACTCTGAATGAACCTTTGCATTAACATTTTATTGAATACCAAACAACTTCAGTTCCTTTCTTTGCCTTTTATTTGTTTCGAACATTTACTTGTTCAATGCAGGAAAGGAAAGGATATGAGTGTGAAAATGCAAAACTATTCGATGCAGAGTAGTGTGTATAATACAGAAAAGGACTGCAGATTTATAGCTTTTAAAAGCATGTATTCAGGTTTAGCAGTTGAAATGTTGCTGCTCTTTTAGTGGCCCTGCTTTCAATTGCTAATCAGGTTCCAGGCCCCAGGACTAACTTTACTGACAGAGTGTAGACTACAGAGAGCTCTATTTTCATGCAGCCCTTATGGAAAATTAGCATGGGATCCCAATTGGTATTCAATTGCAATCCCGTGATGAATTGCCTTCCATTCAGTGTGGGATTTTAATGGAATTTTATAGGACTTTATTGCTATTTCACAATTTCGTTGGAAATTGGAACATGGCAGGATTTCTGTTGGGTGTCTTTGGGATTTTTCTAGACGTTTTATGGTTTAAACCCCAACCCGGCCTTAAAACATTGAAAAATGAAATGTGTTATCATCTGACAAACCCACTTTCCACAGAGTCCGTCGCTCATTCCCGTTCATGTACACAAAGCTCCATCTCCACAGCGTGGCTTGTAGTACTTCAACTGAATTTGGCATGTTATTTAGTGTTCATACAGTATCAGCTGGGCATGAGTGGCTCAGTGGTAGGTTTCTCGCCTACCATGCGGAAGGCCTGGGTTAAATTCCCAACCAATGAACAAACCCCATTCACTGGATTCAGTGCCAGTCCCAAGCCCGGATAAAATGGGAGGGGTTGCATCAGGAAGGGGATTCCGGGGTAAAACCTGTGCCAAGTTGTGGTGAGCCCTCGATGGGAGCAGCCGAAAGACTAACAACAACATCTAGAGTTTATATCAGCAAGATCAGTCATGACATCACACTACACATTAAATGCATATCTGTATAGAAAAAAATATACAGTCATTCATTCTCTATACCTATTTATCCTGTACAGGTGGGGTACACCTAGACAGGGTGCCAATCACTCGCAGGGACTTGTCATGTCTGTGGACTGTGGGGGGAAACCAGGGTACTTGAAAGAAACCTACTGTATGAAGGATGGAGAGAACATGAAAATGCCACGCTTACAGACCTGAGGGAATCGAACTCTCGATCCTAGAGGTACAAGGCCATATTACTAACCACAACAATGGTCACAAGCTAATAAAGATTGTTTTTCCATTAGTCAGAAAGTCCATTATCCTAAAAACATTTGCTTAGCAGAAAATCAATAAATTAAATTAAATTATAGTTTTACCTTTCACTGTTAAAAAGTGCTGATACTGGAGACTCCTTTCAAACTTACTAAATAAGCATAGAAAAAAAGGTTCTCAAGAATTATTTATAGTCATGGATAATATAGGAAATTAAATGAAAATTCATTAACACTTGTACCTGTACAGTACATGTAAAACCAACTGTGCATGCGAAACAAGAAGAAAGTCTAAAGTTTCAGTTCGAGCTGTCTCTCGACAAGTGGAGTTTTCAGCAAACTCAAATGGCTTACCATGAGCAAATACATCCTGCTGTGTATTTTGATCTTATCTATGTTATCTCTCATTCCCAAGGGTGAAATATACTGTACATATCCATCTAATTTCCTATTTGTTTGGACTGCACTGCTTTCCCATTTTTATGTGTTATGTTTAGTTTATACACTTGATGCTGTGATGCATGTACTGTACCTCTCTCTGGCTCACATTTTCATCAGATTGCAGTATAAATTTATAATATATATATATATATATATATTCAGTAGCTGCAAATACTTTGTTTGTGAGGGTTTTTGATCGAGGGACCGCTATTGATAATGCGCCGAGTCCTTAGAGGTCTGCTGGCTTAACTGTATGAATTTCATTAAGCAGCAGATGCCAGAAAAACCGCTGGTGTGTATGTGTAGCAAGGCAAAAGGCAGCCAGCTCCAGTAATGATGGTATTGATTGATTTTTTTTTTTTTTTTTAAGGGCAAGGGTAGTGTTTGTGTCAGTGAGTATTGGAGATCCGATCACATCTCAGGCATTTTCTCAGTCTTGCTGTCATTGACTAAGCAAAGCCCAATTAGTGGTAAAGCCTTGTCTATTCATAATTCTGCAGAAATGGCTTTTCCAGACAAAGGTTCTCACACCAAGGACTCAAGCGAAACATATTTAGACGTTCAGGTTGAAGTGAAGTGAAGTGCTTGCAATTAACACAGCTGCATGCAACATAACAATGCATTGAGTGATGTCAAAATATTCCCCAAGAGGCGATTTTTCATATCTATTCAGTCAATCAGGCAGGGAGGCCGAGCTCGGAACGCCAGAGCAAGGAACACGCTGTGCCCTTGAACGTGTAAGCACTTGATTTGTTTTTCATTTGTTCTTTAACAGAGGCTAGATTTTGTTCACTTTAAATGTCATATTCCTTTTGTTTGCCAACTGGCCTTTCTCCACTTCCTGCCATTTCGATTCGCATTGCTTTGACTTTGTAGCAGCAGTGGCTCTCATTTGCCTGCCTCAGCACAACAGCATACAAATGTTCCCCAGATTCACTAATGACTGTGAAATAAGCTCAAGGCAAAGACAGGCCCACCTGCAGATGTGAGGCAGCATTTAGGAACTTAGAGAAAAAGTAACATAATAATAATAATAAAAAAAACTGCCAATAAGTGCGACTGATGCAAAGAAAAATTAGTTATTTAAAAATAAACTATCACCACCATCATTATTATATAACATAAGCATTCATCAACTATGCACTAGTGACAGGATTATGGGCACTCAAGGCTCACCCATGCCCACGGGTACCAAAGGCCAGCCCATCTGGTCCGATCCCACAGAAAAGCAAATGCAGCACAAACTGCCAAAAATGTCAATGCTGACCATGATATAAAGAAACACCCAGAGCACCACAGCCTGCCGTCAAGCAGCCAAAAAGTCCAGGAACTTCTAATCGGCCTCCAAATTTAACGCACCCATGGCACATACACCAGTTAAGCAAGTCAGATCCACAGGGGCCCCACCCCTTTACCCACGGCCCCCGATTGATCTGCTGCCAGCCAACATCCTGGTAAGAACCACCACAACACACTGCCAGAGGCCCTTCAGAGCCAAGCATTAAGGGAGCAGAGCTTTCCCGGTAGCACAACAGGACGGTACACAATGTTGGACATAAGGTTTTGCTTGGTAATTTTATGGCTTATTATTGTATGTTGATGTGATAAGACACAAAAATGACTTTAATGCATCTTTAAACAAGCACGATCCTGTGAATTTTAATTCCGCTGGAGTCATTTAAAGACAAAAAAAAAAGACATCTACTTTTCCGATTTCTCATCCGTGATCCGATTACCGGACATACTGTATATATTAATGTACTGAATATATAGTAGGAAACCGAATATATATAGTAATGTCAGTGAGATTTAGCCTGTTACTTAATTTCTTCCTACAAAAAATCCTCAACAACATCAAGCACATCTAGCTGATACAACATTGTATAGCTGCACTGCATGCTCCAACTTTGAATCTAATAATTGCTGTTTTCACAATTTATACATTAAATTTCTCATTAATAGGACATTAAACATCACTGGATGGTAAGTAATGTTGGGTAAGAAAACAAGAGAAGTGATTATACAATTCAGAGCTCTTGCTGGTAAATGACTCAAACTGTGATAATACAGAAAGTAGTGCACTGTGCAAAACTCTTAAGCACATGTTTAAAGAAATGTCAAGAAAAGATGCCTTAAAAATATTTTTTTTTATATTGTCACGAAGGTCTAGGTCAGGCTGCACCAAAAAGAAGAAAATAAAGGTGCAACCAGACCAGGACTGCATTTGCTTTGTGTTTTATTCATTTTTTCTCCCTTTTTTAAGTGGTTAAGTCTTCAGAAGTTGACAAGGCCAAAATAATAAACCAAAGTTCCCCTAATTATCCCAAAAGTACACGAAGCTTACTAACTTAACTCAAAAAAAGAAAAGGAAAAGTTTTTTTTTTTTCCTCTAACCTAAAACCAAAACAAAACAAATTAACATAAATTGCTCTGACTTCCTATTAATTATGGTCTACAATATACTTTAAAAGCGCAGTATTTTAATGATATACACAGATGAAACAATCAAACCCAAACAGGTCACCATTATGGGTCATACACAGAAGAAATCAGCATGCATAGCAAAATTTAAAAGGGACAAAGCAAAAGCGATGATCTGCAGGTGGATGCTGATTGACAAGGTTTAAATACAGGGCAGTTTCGATGTCATGCGACATTTGGACTCATTATTTGTAAACGAAAAGTCTCATAGCATGGATGAACTTAGTATCAGTGAATTAATTTGCATAACTTTGAATGTGATCTCTTCAGCTGAAAACAAACAAAATCTCCACATTTCAGATATTTATTTGCATAATAAAATATCCAGCATTTTATTAGTTTATTAAACTTTTAGGAGAGAGTACAGGTTTTCTCCAACTTTAATTTTTATTATTATTTTAAAAACCGCAGAAAGCATTACACTTATATCATAAAAAGACTTTAATGAGCACAAAAGAAGATTTGAACAAAAAGTGTAGATTTGAAAATGGTTTTTAAATAATGGATGTGACATTTTCACATTATGGATGTGATATGTCTGAAGCAGCGCTCTACAGTATAAAATATATAAAGAATATGCCTGAAAAGTAAACTCTAAAATTTGAAACATTTGAAATTAGGTGGCGTATTAGTAAGCACCGTGCCCTCGCACCTTACCTGTGTGCATGGAGTTTGCATGCTGCCCCGTGCATGGTGGGTTTCTCCAGGTGTTCTGGTTTCCTCCCACATTCCAAAGACATGCAGATTAGGCTAACTGGGGTTCCTGAATTTCCCACAGTGTGTAAGGGTGTGATGTGTACCCTGTTATGGATTGGCACCCTGTGACCCTGCCTTGTGCCTAAAGTTTCCTGAGATAGGCTCCAGCCTTCCTATGACCCTGCATAGGAAAAAGGGTAAAGATGAATAAATGAATGATGTCACTATAAAATTATTTAATTAGCATTTATTGCTGTCATGTTTTCTGGTCATTCTCTCTCTCTCTCTCTCTCTCTCTCTCTCTCTTTCTTTTCCTCATCTTTTCAAACTTTCTGTCATTTTTGTCTTTTGTCTGCTTTTTGAATCTCAACATTGGTCTTGAACATTTAATTTATGGGTAACATCTTGGTAATATAAGCAGATGTGGTATTTTTATTATATCATTATGCTTTGTAAGGAGCCCTATGGATTATGCCTGCATTTCTTTTCTATGGCAAGACAATTTTCTACTGGGCGTGCATGCCCAAAGCATCGCAAATCATTGCAAAACCTCAGTAGATTATGTACAGGAAACAGAAAAGCTTTTTTTTATTATTTTTTTTTAGTTCGTTCTTTTGTCACATGACTCCCATAGATGCTATGTAGGGCAATAGATTCAAAAAAACGAATGACTTGGACTAGAAGACTCATGAGAAGAGCCGTTCAATTCTGTTTTCTGTGTAATGCAGTTCATAGCGTCTATGAAAATCAGGTGACAATAGAATGAACGATTCGTACCAGAAGATATGAGAGGTGAGCTGCTCATTCTGTTTATTATAATATGTCCTTAGCTGTAGTGTAATATTTTCATTACTGGAACTATAGCCAAAATTGTGTATGTAGCTGTGTAGGGGGTCTGTTTATTAAAGATTTAACATTTTATTTTATTCCTGATCAAAAGGAATTAGAACTAAATGACAAAAAAAAAGATTTGTTCATTTTGTTGAATCAAGTCATTAAAATGATCCATTCTTCCCATCACTACTGACCACTAAGCCACTGTGCTCCCCACTGTTACATCCAATGTAACCTAAACATTTCCAGTAGCTAGCTGAAAGCAGGAACCTGGCACATTGCAGTAAGGTGGTGATAAAAGAAGAAAAAACATTGGCACATGGTAAAAACAGATTCACTATTACACTTTGGGTCTGTGTGTGTGGAGTTTGCATGTCCTCCTCATACTTTGTAAATTTCCTCTGGATTCTCATGTTTATATACATGCAGTGTAGGATGATTCACATTTTCAAATTACCCAAAGTGTATGAATGGGTCTGTGAGAGTGTGTGTGCGTGTTCCCTACAATAGATTAACACCCCATCCAGAATGTATCCCACCTTGTGCACCCTGCAATAGACTAACGGCTCCCACACCCCTACCCAGGATAAGCATTAAACAGGATAAGATTGTAAACACAATCAATAGATGAAAGAGACACATTGATCAGAATGGCCATGCATCATGCATTCAAACCTGCATCACTTTCAAAGGCATATCGGATGGTAGGTTAGTTCTAGCTATTACTGTATATATCTAGGAGATCTTGCTATGATCATATTGCAGACATGGTTGTAGGCTCAGTTGCTTTTTTTTCTGCAGGTAACTCCAGGCAGTCTCAATGGTGCTTGATTTGGTCAAAAGGTGTTGGATTAATTTTCTGTAACAGCATGAGTGTGAGAGCAGCTCTGGCTGCAATTCACACTGAGTTGTATGAGTCTACATGAACATGGAAGAAAAAAAATGATTGATATGGTGAAAATTTTCAGTAGGAGTTGTTTATTTAGCAATTTAGGAAAAAAGTGTTCAGGACCAAGGGTGCTTTGTGCTTCCCTGTTTCTCAGTAACATGATAAGCTGCATTGTTATTTGTCTCATTAACTTCAAGCTAAAGTGAGAACAAGACTGTGGTAAGACTGTGCTATGGTATAATTAATGTAGTAAAGGGAATTAACCTCCTTTTTAGATTTTTAAGACAATTAACATAACTAAAAGTTGCACAGTGCTAAGCTAAGCAAATACATACAGTATAATCTCAGGTGATAGAGATTAGAATTTTGTCCCTAGTCTCTGGCTGTAAAGTTTACACGTTCTTCCTGTGCTTGGTGGGTTCCCTTTGGGTACATTGGTTTCATCACATGGTGTAAAAACCCGCATTATAGACATTATTATCTATAAGTTAGATATGATTTTAATGAATATGATTGTGAGTGTATGCTTGTGCCCTGAAATGAGTTGGTACGCTATACAGGATTTATCTCTTTGTGCCACTGGTATAGATTACAGGGCACATGATAAGCAATGTAGAAAAATTGATTGAAGAATGGATTAAATATAACTATAAATGGAAAAAGCATGATGTCATTCTTTAATTTATATATATATATATATATATATATATATATATATATATATATATATATATATATATATATATATATAAGTTGTATTATATGCATTAAAACTTTAGGATTGTTCTACAGTAGACTTCTAAATGTGTGGCAACAGTGTGGGGAAAGCCCTTGACTAAAGAATTTAACTGAAGAAATTGACTGGCTTGAACAAAGCCCTGACCTTTTGAGATGAACTGGAATGGAGATTGCAAAGACCAGGCCTTCTCATTCAACATCAGTGCCTGACCTCCTAAATGCTCTCCAGAATAAATGGGCATGAATTCACACGGAAAAACGTCAAAATCTTGTGGACAGCCTTCCAAGAAAAGTGGAAGCTGTTATACTGTAGCTGCAACAGGGGGGCCAACCTCATATTGAAGTACAGTATACTGTATATATTTGGATTCAATGTCATTGCAGGTTTGTCCAAATACTTTTGTCGATATATGTAGTGTATAAAATTCATGTTATATAGTAAATTCATTTCAATTTTTACAATACTGCATGATATTGCCAGAGAACAAAAATAAATAAATAAATAAATAAAGTTGTAGTAAAAGAAAAAGCAGCTAAACATAAATGGATAACATGCCGGAGTAAAGGAGCACTACAATCATGAAGCCTAATACATTATACCTAACCGTGCATGCTGATAACTGTAACCAGGAGGTTCACTACAATTACGTGGCAAAAACAGAAAACGTGCCTGAAGATAATAAGTGCATGCCAGAACAGACATAAACACACAGACACACTGCTGTTTATCCATCAAGTTTCAACGTTCAGACATTCCCAAAAGAGCTAGGTGAAGATAGGTAAAAAAAAAAAAAAAAAAAAAAAACTATTTGATCTTTCATTGTGTATTCATGATGGAGAAGACTCTCGTCTGGTGGCGTTATCAAGCACAGTTCAGCTGCAGGACATATATGTAGCAAAGAGAGGACATAGGTTTTGATAAGAGACCTCCTGTGGTTGGGCTCTAGTGGGATATAAGTACTGAGCTGCTTGAACCATGTGTCAATATTGTATACTTTATATTTGACATGAAATGACATGGGAATACAATATGACAAGGCATACCGGAGTGTAATTGCCTTCCCACCTCCCTGAAGAACCACATACAGGGTACTAAATGTTATATATATAAAAACACTCTTTATGTTTTAAGGGATTCTTATTGTAAAGCAGTACATTTTTATCCACCAGATGCTATAGTCAAAGTCGGAATTAACCAATCTGGATAATGCATGGTTCTGTCACACAAGTAATTGAGTGTGAAAGCTAGTGTCTGATGAAGGAAGGAATGTGGCGAGGCAAATAAAATAGATAATGCGCTGCAAATTAATACAAAATACAAAAAGAATATCATAGAAAACTTGTTAAAGATTTCCACCACATCTGGTTGAGCCTAGAGGTGTACAACAGGACTGGGACCTCATGGGACACAACAATGAAGTCATGCAGGTGAGAGGTTTGTACACGCTTTAGGACGTGTATATAGTAAGTTATGTTCTTTTATTCATCCTTAGTAACTGTCTAGTTAGGAATGCAGTGGTTTAGGCTTGTTTGTACAACTGATGTTCAAGTCAAACTGGGACTTTTGATCTGAATGTGCAATAATGTACTTATCTCTGTGTTTCATTAGTGCTTGGACACCATCAAAGTAGAAAGTTTTCCAGAGACTGCCTCTGAAATTCTGGTCTCCCGAGAACTCCTTTAATGGCCCAAACATGTGGAAAGGGCATGGAATGAGGTGATTAGGCAGATTTGACGATAACTCCCAGCCAAGTTCCAATAATGTGCAAGCGGCGCAGTGCGGTATGAAGTTTTTTTCAGAACGGGTGTACGGCCTTTGAAAGGTTTGCACCATTCGCATGTCTAAGAGTCTCATCACCATACTGTGCTTGAGGTCTTCTGTAGATATGATTCAGATTTACACCTTTCCTCACCAGTCCTGGTTTGACTTGAACCTTGTGAATTTGGGAAAAAGCATCAACTAGATTTGTTACAAGATATTTCTGGCAGGTAAAAACAAAAATAAGTGCTGAATTTAAAAAATGAAAAGATAAGGAAACAGCTCTACTTACAGTATACGTCTAGTTGAGACCAATTATGAATGCAAGTGATGTAGCTGAGGTTGAAGAACTGTCATAGCCAAAATTCACACTCCATGCTGGCACTGCTTACATTTCTACCACTGTTAATTTTATCATTACTTTTTTTTTCAAAGTGTCATTGAGATACTCCGCCAGCCTAGAATCTGTGAACTGAGCTTTCAAACAGGCCCTGATTTTTTACCTCAAAAGGTCATAGATGTTGATAATATTACCCATGATGCACTGAGCTTGCGAGTGATGTTATGTCTAGTCTTTGTATAGTTGCAGTCTTTGACATGGATGCTTTCTTCCATTATTGATTAAAGTACCTGGAAGCTCGCTTAGATTTAGGAGAAATGTCCACAGAAAACAAAAGTCGGAGTCACCAAACACTGCTTTCAGTTATATTAAAAAACTAAATAATTCAGAAGGAAACAATACATTGGTTAGCAGTGCAGATTGAAAGCAAAGCTCTGGGCAATGTTCGGTGAAAGCCTACGGAAAAAAAAAAAAAAAGGTCTACTGTTGAGCAGAAATAAAGCTGGCTTTACAATATGACACCAATTTGACCTAAAGGGAGGGGGGAACATAAAAAAAGAAAGATAAAATTGGCAGTAATTGCCCCTGGTGAGCAGAGCAGGTATAGAGGAAGTTGCCTTTGGTGTGACCTTTTTTCATTAAACCAAGAGGGCTGGAGCTGTGGAGACTGGGGAATCAGTCAGCTCCCCTTTCCACGTGTTCCCCATCTCACCTGCTCTGCTTCTCCGGACATCGGAGAGCACTAAAGTTCAGTCTAATTCAGATGATAAATCTCAGATCTTCTATACTGTCCGTCATATGGTGCCAAAATAGAATATATGTTTTAAGGCTAAAATGGATACGTCTAGTTCCTTATGGCTGTTTAATAAGTCGCTGTCAGCCTGATGTCATCATGTCTGCAGTAAAAATATTGCTAAGAGCATTTTTAAGCAAAGTAGATGTCTGTGTTATAAAAGGATTCTTTCTCATCACTTATTCTTAATGCAGTTAAAATTGCATTTACCAAGAAAAGTGGAGCAGGCTTAAAGTCCGAAAAATGGCTTATCCTGCAGTAATTTGATAATATAAGATAAAAAAAAAAAAGGAAAGAAAAGTAGAAAGGACAATTCAGGCCATCTTTGCTGCTTGCCTGTGGGGCAACTTTTTCTGCTGGATAGCAAGCACACATCTTCTTTTGCATGTGCACACAATCTAAGGCTGATAATAAACAGATTTATAAAAGTAAACGTGTTTTCTATAACAAAACTAAACATTTACCCCCCCTAGCACCATGGGTGATGCCCCGATTGACCCTATTTCAGAGTGATGAGCGTGTTGAGGTGAGAAGGGAAGTGCATAGTGCTCACTGTACAAGGGGTCACTTCTGGGGTTGCTCCAAATGCTCAGGTCTACACCCAGCAACGTTACTGTATGTGGCAATAAGATGAAGTCAGCTGACGACCTGAATGTACTGAATAAATAGGTTATCACATCAAAGCACTTCTTTCTCTTTGAAGGCACAGGCATACAGTAATACAAAATTCTGAGAGCATGAAGAACCATTTTCACACCACATCCTGCCCACCACATTGCATGCCATAAACAAAGCTAAAGCCAGTCAAATGAATTCTTAGAATGTGCAACTTTTTGAAAATAGTCTCCAGTGTAAGCGCTTTGTAAGAGTCCACCTGTTTTTAGCTATGGGAATGTCTTCAAGGTACAGAAGATAACTGTATACTTTCTATTTTTTGTGTTTTTTTGGCTATATGTGGGTTTTTTTTGTTTTTGTTTGTTTGTTTGTTTTTTGAGTCAGATTTATTGATATTTAATAAAATTCTTTTTTTCCCATCTATATACAGCATGCAGTGCTTCTTGTGCCTTGTGCTGCTAAACAATCCCAACACATAGTAGGTCCGCAATGCTCAATGTTTCTTTTATTTATTTATTTATTTTTTTTTTTACATTAAACTTTGCTCTAAGTGGCACGTTGGCTTAATGGTTACAACTTGCACCTCCAGGGTCCGGGTTCGAGTCCCACCTCGGGCCTGTGTGCATAGAGTTTGCATGTTTTTTACCTGTGCTTGGTGGGTTTCCTTTCACAGTCCAAAAAACATGCAATGTGTGTGTGTTCCCTGTAATAGATTAGCACCCCATCCAGGGTGTTACCTTCCTCATGCCCTAAGTCTCCTGGGATAGGCTCCAGGCCCCCTCCTAGCCCTGTACACAAGATAAAGTGTTATAGGCAATGAGTGAGTGAGTGATGTTGCTCCTTTTTCTTATTTTAATATACCTTTGGTAGCTGCGGCCAAAATATTACAATTCACGTCATCAGTCCAACAGGATGTGTTTCCATAATGCCCTTGGCTTACCTACAGTAGATATTGCTTTGCATACATTTTACATCATGCAACCACTTTTGTGATGAGAGTGAGTAAGGTTCTGATGACTTTTCCATGCAGGTCATGTTTGTGCGAGCACTGCTACAGACTAGAATGGACCACTATCACCAGTTTCTTCCTGTGTCAGATAAACCTTGATGCAGGTGCACGGGGGATTTTTACTTTGCCTTAGTGGTCAGAATCTATTTACGAATCTTTCAAAAAAGTTTTTCTTGTTTTTTTAGACCTTGCCCTGACTTTCAAAGTCAACCCCTGTCCTTAATGACATTTCAGAAATTCAGAAAATTGTGAAAAGAAAGTACTTTTACATAACCTTCCTCTGCCAGATAGCTTAATTTTTAGCAGTCAGCTGCTAAGAGGAGCCCATAATTGTTAAGTGCTGAGGTTTAAAGAGTCAAACACTCCAGGACGCTGTTAAATTGTTATTCTTAATGACAGTGCTTGACCTGTTTAACAAGTCAGTTAAGGCCTAATGGGTTGAGTTATGAGACATGGCAAGTGAAAGTGTCCAATTTTTGCGAAAAATAACTGTTTTTAATGCATTTATTTTTAAATTAATGAATTATATAATAATAATAATAATAATAATAATAATAATAATAATAATAACCAACAAGATTTTGATATAGTTTCCTGCAGAGTGTGCATTTATTAATTTCATTTCAATAATAACAACATATTTAATTATGTTGGGTTGCCCAAATATTTGTATAAAAGGATTAAATCTACATAATTCTTTACTAAATACAAATGTACTTATTGCCAAATTGCTGCAAGAGAAATAAAATGCTTAGAAATATGTTAGCAAAAATAACTACCACATCCCACCCTGCTATATTTTTCCCCCTAACTCTATGTCACAAAGTGTGTTCCCCCCTCCTTTACATATCATATAGATATGTCTTTAGTTTTTTTGCCCAACCTTAAAGAATGTTTTATCATAAACAACTCAGACAGAGCATGATCCTCCCTTAACATTAGGGACATTCTGCTTGCTCTAGCTGTCTCTTTTTACTCCCTCATAAAATGTCTTGGTTAAATCTGGAACCTTTCGTCAGCATCTCAGAGGACCGACAAAGTAAAGGGTCCTGAAGTCATGGCATGTAACATTTCACAATTTAACCTCCTCCAATAATAGTTCAAGGTGGATTACAGCACATTATTATTAGGAGGACACTGATTTTCAATTTAAATGTAAATCAGGGCCTTTTTGCAATTATTGTAATACAGCTGAACTTCTGCCTCGGAAGGGAAATGTAATGGACCACAAACTTTGAGAGTGTCCCTTATGATGGAAATCCTTGGAGAGGAAAAGAGAAAGAGAGAGAGAGCTTGCCATTCAAGGGTAACAGACGGACATAACCTGTTGAACAATATCACTGAGTACCAGTTGCACCGATTCTTTATCAGCCACCACACTGACTGTCTTTGACAGTTTCTCTGGAGGAAAAAAAAAAAAAAAAAAAAAGAATTCACTTTCTGCTCAGTACACAGACTCTGAGCTTATTAAAAAGTAAAAATGCTGTTACCAAAAAGCAATTTCCCATATAGCTCAAATGGTGCAAAGAAAATAGAAATAAATAAGGCATAGTGTATGCTCAAAAATTGAAAAGACATCAGGGTGGCATTATCATGTGACTTGTGACAAGGGCTGAGAATATGCAAACAACTGAATGGAAATCAAGTGAATACACAAAGCCAGAGAGGGGGCTGGGGGGGGTCTGGGTCGGCTACAGAAAGACAATGAGAGAGTCAGTATTTGCTGCTATACATTAGAGAAAGACAGAATGAGAGATGAATGATGCAACAAAATTGCATTTTCTTATATGGTCGTTCATTCTCAAAAGAGCACAATAAAATGTAAACAAAATTCCTCAGGCATGCCCTAAACCCAACCCTACACTGAGTTCTTTAGAGCTTTTGAGGGTGTCTTAATGATTGACCTTGTCTCCTCCCATTGGTACAAATCTGCTTATTAGCTACAGCAAGGACGTAAAGCTAATTGAAGTGTCACTTGGTGGCCTACTGCATCTCTCTACGTTCTTCTGGCCCTGATGAAGGCGAATCATTAGTTTGAATAAGCGCCATGTGACAGGCTCACCTCTCAGAACGGAGAGAAGGTCAATGATTACTAACCACGGGGAGCTTTAACTGTAGAACTGTCCTCAAGCACGGGCTGTCACAGTGTAGATGAGATTAGGTACGGTAATATAACTTTGTTGGTGGCGTTTAGTTCCGTACCTTTTTTTTAAATTTTTTTTTAGAAAGGTAATTAACGCCAAGATGTCATTATAAAACCCATAGCAACGACGGGTCTGCTAAATAAACCCATGTTTCTGCTTGAGCAGAGTTTTTCAAAGGATATTGCATAGCACCGGCTATGAAGTCTGTATTTATGAATCATCATAACCATGCTTATATTTCATTCTAAATTAGTAATGATGCCATGAAATATGTTTTATCTAACTCTAATAATGCATCATAAAAGGTATACTAATAGGGGCTCGCTTGGGAAGACAGCATCATTGTTATGCTAAGATTTAACATATGGCTGGACAATTAGCCTAATATGCTAAGCACACAGCTAGATAACATCAATTGGTGCTGAATTTGGGTGGCAGCGGGGCATTTCTGTTTTGACATGTGTTCATGGGTTTGGGATTGGCAAAACCAAAGACAAACGCAGTGCTGTTGTGAGATCACATGTACCTGTGGTTGGTCCAACGTATCCTGCAATCATCTATTAGTTGCGCCAACTGGATTGAACCGCATTGAACATTGGTTTATTTTTCCCATCATGAGCAAATCATCAAAGTGGTTAAAACAATTTTGCATTATAAATATGTTCATAACACATATTGTTGTCAATTTGTCTACTGTAAAGCTTGATTATAAATGCAATAACCACTTCTTAGTATAATTCAATGTTTTAAACTTTGAAATTTTTAAACAAATGCTTATACACTGCTTAGCATGTGTATATATACTGTAGGTGTAACAATGTGTACCATGCATTATGAGGTATTAAATGTGTGTACAGGTGTGTACTATACACATGGCCTTCATACAGTACTGTAGGTAAGTTTGTGTTGGAACACAATTGCAGGTTATCACAGGACATTTTTATCATTATGTAGTTACTACAAATTATAATGATGCATAAACATTGACTTCATTGGAGAGACCCATTGAAGTATCTCTTTGTTATGTTCTATATAAGATAAAACTTTGTCTGTATTACGTATGTATAAAACACTGAAATCCACAATTGTCCTGCTGTGACCCTACAATTCCTCCAGAATCAAGCCTGCATCTTGCCCATCCCATCAGTGGTGTCCTGTGTACCATCAGTGTTAGGAGAAGACATGTGAGAACAGGAGACTGGGACAGGAGTGAGATAAGGGCAGTTTTGTAGCTTATTCTGTCTTTGAAAGTGGTAAACGGAGACGAGTTGTTTTTTCCGAGGACAGGGCATTCCTGCAGACCATTAATCACTCCAGAGCATGACCACGTGCTGCATTCCCAGGTCTGTCTCTCCATCACATGGCCTTGACCCAAATAAAGCTCCCATTGATCCAGCCGTGTCGCCATAAACTCCCGGGATTAGTGTCGGCTAGAAAGTAACTGATATATTTGCAAACAAAGAGCTGCTACATGTAGGGCTTATTTGCTGAGGAATATAAAGGGAGGATCAGTACTGAGCAACTGATAGAGAGAAGAAAAACAATTGTACTTGCATTTCCCAGTGTGTGAGATGTAACACAGGCGGCGCATTTGATAGTCATGATTACATTCTGATGTGGAAGAAATAAAAAATGGCAGGGAATGCTTTTAGTATTTTAACAGCAATTTTCCAACAGTCAGAGGTGGCAGGTAACAAACTATTACTTGAGTATTTTCCATATTTTTTACTTTTACTCACTGCATTTTTAAAATGAAAAACCTGTACTTTTACCCCATACATTTTAAATAAAAACCCAAAACATTTCAGTTGACGATCACACAAAAGTGCATTGAGTGCATAAGTGTTTTCACTGTTACTCTGAACACAACACAAGCTACTGTAAGATACCCTATGTGGAAAGAACAGAAACAAAACAATTCCACCAATCCACGTTTGCAAAAGTGATTGGCAGGTCAGTATGAAAGCACATGTTGGTTAACACACCAAAATGATTGACAGTTACCTGGTCAATGGATCCTGCCCAAACAAATTCTTTTAAAGCATCTTGAACGGGTGCACTGTTAAAGATAATAGTACAGGAGATCTAGCTAACATATTGGAAAATTCCTAAGAATTTGTGCTACATGCCAATAATCTGTTTATTTAATATTGTATATGCTGACAGTATGCCCATGTTTACTTGCATAGACTACTTGCAGTATACAAGGGAGCAATGGTAGGAGCTAGCTACAGTAGCTAAGCTACCAAAGTAATCAAAGATGCTAACAATGCTACCCACTGCTAATGCTAAGTAATGTGAAATCTTGTCATTATCCATCTCTACTAGACTTGCACAGTCAAATTATTAACAACAGGCTTAAAATACTTTTATATACTATTCATCAGTAACACCGTTACTGTAGATAGAAAGATATTTTTTTAAAAAAATCTGTTTTCTCGTGGAGTACATGTACTTTTCAACTACAACTTAAGTACAAATTTAAATTTGTAATTCTACTTATCATGCAGTACTGTACATCTTTAGGCAAGTACTTCTAATGTTATTTGGGTATTGACAACAAATACTGTTCATAGATTTATATCCAAAGTTGCGTTTAATAAATGGATACATGGAATGTCCACAAATATGTTTCTGTTATGATGTACACTCAATACTTGATTTACTTACATACGCCTGAACATTGGCAATTATGCAATGCATAAAATCATGCACATGTAGAGTGCCATGAAAAAGTATTTGCCCCCTTTTTTGCACAATTAACACACTTAAATAGTTAAGACCATCAAACAGATTTTACTATAACTTAAGGATACCCCTTCAGTAAAGTAACTCTTTCCAGACTGATACATATTAATTCTCGTCTGAATTTCTTTAGATGGTGTCTAAAGATATTTTATCATGCTTTATTTTGTCAGACAGAATTTATATATTTAATTGATTTCTTGGTTCAACAAGTCTGGCAGTAATCAGCCCAGGGTGTGGCAAGTGAAATTTAACTCAGTTTTTAAAAAATCCAAGTGCATTCATCATTTAGCATAGGGGGGTATTTTTAATTTTTTTCACAAACTGCATTTTGCATTTACTCTGGGTATTTTTGCTTAATATAAAAATGTGTTTGATGATCTTAATCATTTAAGTGTAACAAATGTGCAAAGAAGATTGTCAGGATTGACAGCGTTGTCAGGATCTTCAGTTTATGTTCCCATAAAAAAACAGAATGGAAAAACCTATTTAATGCCTATTTCGATAGTCATGTTTGTCCCGTTTATGAGAGCAGTTAAAAAAAAAACAGCATCTCATTGGTCTGACGACCATCCGACAGTAAGTCAAATAAGCACTTTTTTACAACTATGGGGAGTAGAAAAGCATCTCTGAATGTACAATGTGGGAAACTCGGAAGTACAGTAGATGGGCTCTAAAAGCAGAAGACAACACTGAATCCTACTGTTGTCAGGCAAAAACAGGATGTTAAAAAAGTGAACATTTAAACACTTGGAAAAAAAAATACTAATATAACTCATGCAGACACACAGACCCATGTCTTGTTTTTAGGCAGCAGAGATTTTTCTTAGGTATAAATAAGTGTCTTCTTCAAACGTTTACCATTTTTGTGCACACACATGCACATCCACTAAGGCTCCGTGCCGCCTACAATGTCTATTTTACACAATAATTTTAGCTTGTTCTTTTATGGGCTGCAAATCATTTTAGACTACAGAGCACATGTCTCTTGACAATATGTTAGATGCGGTATTAATTGGCTACATGAGTACAGCTCAATCTGCAACATGTGAACAGAGAGCTGAGCACACAGCCTGTAAATTTCTCCTTGAACTAGAGGAATGCACAAAAACCAAAAATTACTGTTCAACCCTAGTGACCTTTTAAAAGAAAATTCATTTTTCTGTTACATGGTATTACTTAGGGCCAAGGCTTTGTAGCACTTCATATTGTGAAACATACGCACACGGAAAAGTGAAGGTCATTTGAGTCTTCTTGACTGTACTACTGTATTACTCTCACACTAAAACTTTTCATTAGAAATGCCAACAAGTGCATTCACATCAGTGTAATGGGATTGTTCACACCTGCCTGTCCTTCAAACAAACAGTAGGGGTTCTGCTCTGAAAATGAGATTTACACAGAGAAGGAAACAACAACAAAGGCTTAATCCAAACAATAAGCGCAAATGCATCTGAAGAGCAGAGGGGAAAATAAATATGACTTTTTTAAATTTAATGTACTTCATGAGTTTGTTCCTATGTAAAGAATAAAAAGGAAAAATATGCCTTTAAATATAAAGGCACTACTAATATCTATAGTGGGGTATAAATACTCGAAGATGACTTTATTTATAAATATGTTTAGAAAATCCATTTAACAATATTCCTTCAGTGAATCTGATTCAGTATCTGATATTTACTGTCCTCAAGTATCACAAGTTACTTTCGGATATTAAATGTACTTAAGTACTGGAAGTAAAATTAAAAAAATTAGTGGTTCGAATTTTGATGCTGAACTCTATTATGGCTTCCTTATAGTATTAATATATCAGGAATATATTCCTTATACAGGAGCATAATATTTTAGGATTCCCAAGCCTTTCACAAACATAAAATTTTGAATAAATGCCAATGTTGAAAAAAATGTTAGAAATTCAGCAGGAAGAATCTTTCAATCTAGCGCACAAAAACATTTCTTGCAAATAAGACCAAAGTTGTGTAATTTTATCTTTGTCACGACTACAAAGTTCACCAAGTTTATTAATGTAGTCAACGCCGTCTTCGTCTGATATCCATCACCGTTGACTTTACTGTTATGGCTACTTGCTTGCTGGTTGGCAAAAGACAGACATTACATCATCGATTCAAATTGATGCTGTAAAGGCTAATGAAGATGCTTGAGGGAAAATGAATCAGTGTAAAAGTACACATTTTACAGTATTTAGGAAATGTAGTGAAGTAAAAGTGAAAGATGGCAGAAATAAAAATAAAGTAAAGTACAGATATGTAAAAATTCGAGAGTTACAAATTCTTTGTATTTTTTACATTACGGCACTGAAAAACTTCAAATGGGGGCCAATCGATCTACCTTGCTATATTCCAGTTATCTTTATTACCTTGCTATATTTGCAGTTATCTTTTACATATAATAATTACATTCCTAAGCACTAAAAAAAAGGCTTTGTAGAGCTACACATTGTTCAAACCCTATTGTGGTTTCCGAGCCAAGTCATAATGTTTCTTTCAATCAAAGGTTTAGTCTAGGCCCCAAACAGAAAGGTCACTGGTACCTTACGGCAGAACAGCACCCTGGCCTTTCACTCTCAGCATTTTCTGATGGACTTCATGTCATCACTATTGAGACAAGCAAAGCCCCAGATGTATTTTGAGGCAATAAAAATGTGCGTATATATTTTCCTATTTTCCTAGAAAACTTTTTCGTAACATTCTCAAAAATCCCATAAACTCATAAACTAACTAAATTGTTCCTATTTTTAGATCATGAGTTCTTCAGGAACATTTATAGGTTTTAAGTGTGTATTATAATGCAATGTGCTGTGTTACACTGGCTGTTAAACGTTAATGATCAGCATTTAAAATGTCATCATTAAGGGCTTAATTAAGGACGTAAAGTAAAAGTAAAGTCCTCGTTATGCCTAAGTTATAAGACATTATGTGGTCCTAAAATTTCTTGTATCTTTTTTTCCCCCCGTTGTATCATGGAAATTAATTCTGTGCTACTGAGTGCTATAGATGTGTGTGCCTTTTTAATCAGTTATTTTGGAACAACACTCCAAGAATGTTTTTTTTTTGTGTGTGTGTGTGTGTGTGTGTGTGTGTGTGTGTGTGTGTGTGTGTGCGTGTGAAATTCATGTGTCAGTTGGTTATATTGTAAATAAACTAAGACTGGTATAATATAATGTCTTGTTTTATATATGGCTTGTACAGCAGACACAATGCATGATGGCTGCATCACTTCCCCTCTTCCTCTGAAGCATCCATCACTCTGAAAGAGGGTCAATCTGAACTCATCAGAGTACATTACCTTTTTTCCTTACTACAAAGTCCAAATTCTATGTTCCCTTGCAAACTGAAGCCTTTTTGTCTGATTAGCCATACTAAAAAAAAGCTTGATCTGGCTTGAGTAGGAAGTTTTTTACCCTTATGTGTGAAGAAGCGAACAGTCGGACCTCATTGATTGAACACAGCGCCAGAACATGGTGATATTTAGTTTCAAGCACATATACTGTATATGTTAGATCATACTGTATTAAAAGCACCAAATTCTGTAGATACAACGTCACTTCACGTTATCGATACATTATCTCCATTCCATTAGAGCTGTATGGGTTATTATTCAAGTTTAGAAAATGTTTAAAAAGAATTCTTACCAACATAGGACATAATAACAGGGTTATATTGGTTTATGAAAATGGGCTTCACAGAAGTGTTACTACGTTTGTGTCTCATCTGTACAAAACAATATTAGATTACCAATGAGCAGCAGATTCGCACCAAACCTAAAGTTTAATTAAGTCTAATGCAAGTTTGTCTTTATACACATTTCATGCAGAGCACCTTGTCACTCCAAAAGTGTTCATTTATTCATTGCTTTGCACACTCCTGAATGGGTGTCATCATTTTTGTTAAAACTAGAAACGAAAGCAGAAATCTTTCATTTGCCAGATTCAAGTTACAAAAGATCCTTGTGACTGTGTATAATATATAAGGGCAATTTAAGTCAAACAAGGATTTTTGATGACTGAAAGAATAAAACCGACTGACATTTCCAGAAGACTTCAAGCACAGAGACTTTAACCCTTAGTAAAACATTTGAATGGTGCAAATGTTTTGAACCTTCAGCAAAGTAAAATGCCATGAAAATTGACAGATAAAGTGTCTTCAACTTGAAAAAAAAGACACATCTGTCTGTGGGAACTGTACACACAATTATTCACCAACACCACTTGCATGGGAACTCTTGGAGTTAGACTGGGAGTTACTGTACTGGCACATCTGTACAGTCCCGACCTCGCTCCAAACCATCGGCCAGTTGGGCCATTAAAAGAGTTACTGGGAGTCCAGTGTTGCAGACATATAGCAGGCAGTTTGATCATGGCTCTGCCTTACTGAGAAAACCTCCTACCTAGTGAAACGCTGAGATAAGTGCATTAGTTCACCAGGGAATTATATATAGAAGAAGAAAAAAATGTCTTACTCCTAACTGTGTTCTTTTATTCGGCACAATCAAAAGTCCTAAACAACATTTATGACTGAAAGCACATTATCTAAAATTTTCTGTAGTAGTGATCTATATTGGAGCTGTGAATGAGAGATTAGACAGTGATTACCCAAAAGAATTGCTTTCACTTTAGTCCTTTTTGCTGTGATTGTGCTGATTGGTTAATCTGTCTAACAGTCTGTGTAATAGGAGACAAATGCCAGACAATGGTGGCACACCTTTTGCAGATTACCCATCTGTTCAGGTTCCTAATTTACCCTCAAGGCTGAATAAAATCCCTAATTGGATCAAATTGTTGAAGATTGAGTTGGCTAAATGTGGATAGAAGAAGAGCTATCGAATTAGGGAATGGAGTCTTTGTAAGTTTTGCTCTGGATAAGAGTGCCTGCCAAATGCCTTAATGTAAATGTAAGATTTCTACTTACTTGGTCTTTTTTTGGGGAAAAAATCCAATTTAATGAAGAAGAAAAGACTACATTGCCAATGAAAAAGTCAGAGTTCTTCTTGATTGATTGCATTACAAGTGGACTATCTGTGGTTGAACACCTGTGGCATTGATTACTGATGGCATTTATTGGAACATCTACTTTGTGGATTAGAATAGTGCTAGAAAATAAGCAGGAAACCAAAGTATTGATTTAGTGGATCCAACATACTTCATTTAATACTAGCAGGTGAGTAGGTCAAAACTAGCCTTTATGTCACTCAGACATTTAATTGGCTATAATGTTCATAACTAAATAGCCTTCATTGCTTCGTCATGGTTCGTTGATTTGTCATGAAATAAAAGACAAATGTACAAAGGTGAAATGATAAACAAATGTGAAACCTCACAATGAAGAAAAGTAGTTTGAGTGGTTTACATAAAAAGAGAAAACAGGAAACAGGCAAGTTTGTGTTTAGGTGAGTGTGAAATGGATTAGGATTAAGAGAGAGTTGACTCCTTGGAGGTACAAAGGACTAAGCCCATATTACTATCATGAAAACTATGTCCGTGTATAAAGTTCTGATGAATAGAATTTAAATAAACATAAGTTTATCATCATTATGGCCACCCACAGCCATGATGATAGACACCGGAACACCCAGCGCACCACAGCACCACACAAAGAGCCCAAGAGGGCTGACCTGGCATCCTCACATCTCAACCAAATTGATCACCCATTGGATGTGCAGAAGAAACCAGTTCAATCCATGTCTCCACTCCACAACCCAGAGCACTCACAGCCAACATCCTGGTGCCAAAACACCACAGCACATTCACAGATGTCTTGTGGAGTCATGCGCTAAGGGTCCACAGCTGGCAGAGGAAAACCCAATTCTGAGCGTAATGTTCTGATTAATGTTAAAATTGTTAAAAAAAAAATATTTGAAAACTAAAGTGTAATGTTTTGGCTGATTAGTGTATACTGATCAAAAGGAATAGTTTGCTGAACCATGCATTATAAATGCATAGTTGCTAATAATTCAGAGAAATCTTACCGAAATTCACATTTCTTAATTCCCTAACCTCCTTTTTCACATTCTCACTTTTGAACTGAATCGATTGAATCCTTTTGAATTTACATTTCACACCATTCATTCTCCCTGAAGGGAATCCCTGAACTCGCATCAATTATTAATAAGCAGAAATTAACTCACCTGCTCCTTGTCTGGGGAGATTACAGGATGTCTAGTGTGCAGTTTTGACAGAATGGCTTTAAGTATCTCTTGGAGTATCTCCTGATGTTGATTCTTCTTGTTTAATTGTGTTCTGGCCTTTTTTTATTCTTCAGTTAAATTCTGTTAGTGGCAGCTACTGTATAACGTAGCTGTCTGAATATTGAACTGTCAAGCGGATTGACAATACCGGCTACACCTTATAATTTACCAAGAATTATTCAGACTGTCAAGAGCTGCTATGATTTCTCACCTGTTAACAGTGTCCTGGATATGGTGTTTTGATTACCTGAAACTACGAATGCCATGAACTTGCCACACACTTGCTAAAAAAGCTCTATAGATAGTTCTGTATCTATTAGAGCAGTGGTTTTCACATCTGGTCCTGAAGGACCACCTGCCCTGCCATAAATGAACTCCTAAAAAGCCTACAAACCACTGCAATCCACCTTTGACTAACTTATTTTACAACATTTTCTTTTTTATTTGGTAAATACATTATCGGATTTCTCCTGCACTGCAAGGCACCGTATCAAACTCGTACCGAATAACGTCCTGTTGAATTTCTATGATTTTTAACATCGCATTGGAGTGTAGGACAGCCCCCTGAGGATGCAGCCAAACACAAAGTTGGACCATGTGCTACCTTATACAGTAGCTGGCAATTTCCCAATAACAATACACAACATCTTTTATTCCCTTTAGTATAATGCACCAGTTTTCCAAAGAATACAAGTGTTATTTATTTTATTAATTACTTATGAATTCCATAAAAAACTTTTAATCCATTTATCCTAGATTTAATGTTGTGAAACGTCCTTGTGGCAAAAAGCTCTTGTTTTCACTTATTGCAACTATAAACAGCTATCCTCCTACCTACTTCTTTTCTTCTCCCTTACAGCACTAAGACAAAAATATATTACAAAACAAAGTGCGAAATCCTCCTTCCCGAAAACTCTGCTATGGCTTCAAACCGAAAGCGACAGCTTAACTTCTAACAGTTAATCCAGATCACAGATAATGAAGACTCTTTCCATGAATATTAAGGCTTCGGTTTATCAATGATTGCATACTGATACTCATAACTTAAACGTTTACATCAAAACCACCTAGCTTTAGCGCTCCCCTAGCTTTTGCTCTGGGCCCTGAGGTTGTGGCTTCATGGGACCTCTGGGAGAGTGCTGTAGTGTCCGCACCGGGATGTTAGTGGAAGCTTCTTTGAGGCTATTTGACACGTACCTGATTGGATTGGGATCTGGAAAATTTAAAGTCCAGGTCAAAAACCTTGAATTCTTTGTCTGCTACGCTGTGGTGCACTGGGTGTTCTGATACTTTTTGTCATTGAATTTATTCAATAGTTAGAGCTCCATTGGATTTTCTGTGGGATTAGGCCAGTTGGGCTGGCTTTTGTTCCTCGTGGAAATATACAGTATGGGCCTTTGGTGCTCATGATCCTGTCACCAGGTATATACAGGATACTGGTATATAATTGATAATCAATGTTATTTAATTAACCTAGTAGTGGTAGAAATGTTTTGGCTAACAAGTGCATGTTACTACACAATATATGACTTTAAGTGACCATAAAGATGCCCATGTCCTTGTTTGTGAAAAACTGGTATCAACTAGCCAGAAATCGCAAACTTTACATAAAGTGGCTGAAGGGCCTGCTCCATAATAGCATTGGATGAACCAGGTCTTCGAGCATCACATAGCAGGTATACAGCAGATCCTCAACATACAAAATCTATTAATTCTGTTGTCAGGTTCTTAGTCAAAATTCATATTGCGATATAAATGTTCCCATAAGAAATAATGCAAATGCAGATAATTTGCATTATCTCTCAAAACAGCCAAAAATATTACCAATATTACCAATTTCCAACACTATAAAACATTTAGAAAATACATGTAAATATAAAATAAATAAAAAATTAAACCTCACTTAACCTTAATTTATAATTCTTCATGGCAACAACTGCTTTTTTACCAATGATTTCTTCCTTACCACCCTTCTTCTTGGTACCATCCTTGCTATCTTGGAAACCATTGTGCTCTGACTTCACAAAATCTTTAATAAAGTGCAAAAAAAAAAAAAAAAAATTAAATTAAATTTGTAAACTCACTTTGCTTGTCTCTCCACTGACGCAAACGAGTTTTGAGCATCTCCCAGTATATGTGCAATTTAGCCGGCGTTCAGTTCAGTTAGTTTTCTCATATGACAAAAATGCTTCATATGCCGATGCAAATTTTTTGCAATATGCAAAATTTCTTCTGATTAAAATGTGTAACGGAGGGCATTTAAATTTATTAGGTTCTGCTGTCTAACATTACTATAAACATAATATACAATAGAATGAGATTAACTTTTAAAACATTCATATTCACCTTTTGATCAGATAAAAAAATGGACCTGTTTGACATCCCTTAGTATACAGTATTCTTCTAACTATGCTATAAATGTTTTGCAATGACTTTAGTTCACATTTTAAAAGAATTCAACAGAACCTGCTGGACCTGAACATATCCTTTTATAACTGGGTCAGGGATTTCCTGATTGGAAGACCTCAGTCATTCAGGATGAGTGCGACCACCAGACTGAGGCCAAGCTTCCCTCAGGGCTGCATGCTCAGGCCATTGATGTTCATGCTGCTGACTCAAGAGTAAGTGTGCTTCAAAGCATAGCTCAAATCACATTATGAACTTTACTGATCACACTCCAGTGCTGAGCCTCATCAGCATACACTGAGGATGTGGTGCAATGTGCAGACTGGTGTAGAGGCAAAAATCTGTCACTGATTGCGGACAGTAAAAAAAAAAAAAAAAAGATGTGCAGTAATGAGTTTCCACTTCACATCAAATGATTTCATGTTGTGCACATGGACAATCATTTGGACATTACTTTACAAGCCAAAACATTCCAACAGTGCATGATAAATGCTTCTGAAACTCTGCTTCTCACCAGGCCACATCACACCAGCTCATCACTGTTTACTTTTCTGTTTCCCAAGAGTTTTATTTCTCCCTTGTTAAACATGATCACACTTTTAAAACATTAGTACATACATATATCTATCTAGTAGGTTGTTTAAAGTCATATATGAAAATGCCTCAATTGGAGGTTTGCTCTCCCACCTAATCATTTAGCATAACAGCCACTTATAACCCCATTAGCTTTATCCTCCATCTGTACTCTTGAAATCCTGGCTTGAGCACAATGTTTAGTTGCTGTGACAACACAATGCAGAAGAAGAAAAAAGTCAGGCTGTATAAAGGGAGGCAGATTAGATAAATGTCGCACCCACACTGAGACACGGGTACAACGACTACTGTTATTCCAGTGCTATCACTATGATGATGATGATGATGATGATGATGATGATGAACTGAAATGAACTTTGAAACAAAAAAATGGGTCAAAACTACTATCCATAACTTTGGGAATTTTAAACATTTTTCAACTAAACAAGCCCAAAGTCAGTGATAATAACAAGACTCTGCAACTAGAGTATGCTGGCAACCACAGAGAAAGAACTGGGGGTGTTTAAATGTCGCTGATGAAAAAAAAAGCCTCTCTTTATGTTTAGAAATGGGAACGTGTGGTACTCTGTACACAAAGGAAATGACATCATAAAGACATTTTCAGTGTAAAAAAACAACAAGCTATAATTATCCTACAGTGTTTATAGTGTGTGTGTGTGTGTGTGTGTGTGTGTGTGTGTGTGTGTGTGTGTGTGTGTGTGTGTGAGAGAGAGAGAGAGAGAAAGAGAGAACACCTTTGGCATTCTTGCTGTAAACAGAGTGCTTTTCAATATATTTTAAGTAGTTGCTTTGTAACTGCTAAGGAAGCAGGACAATTAAAACCGCTACAGCGTCATATGCCAGCCTGTACACAAGAGATGAGGAGATGAATACTTTATCTACACACTTGCTTATTTGATCCCTTCACAGAGCAACACGATTCTGTCACAATGATGGCATCACAGTCAGGGAGTATATACACTTACTTTCACGGAGTATTTGCATTCACTCATAGAGTATATACAGTCAGAAGTATCCTACACATACACAGTCATGGGTTATACGCACTTACAGTTATGGATTATACACACTTATTGACAAGGAATATATACACTCATGCATGCAGTGTAGACATTCACAGTCATACGTATGTATGCACAGTCATAGATTATATACACTCAGAATTATTGATTATACACTTTCACTTGTAAGAAGTATATACAACATGTCATATAGTATACACACTCAGAGTCAGGGAGTACTGTATACACTCACAGTTACAGAGGATATGTACTCACAGTCAAGGAATATTTACACACAGATTGAGAAAGTATAAACACGTGCAGTATACACACTCTTAGTCACAAATTATATACACTAGTCACATTTGCATGTAAGAAGTATATACACTCATTGGACTATGGCATTGGACTACGGTTCGGAAGATCCCAGGTTCAAACCCCACAACCACCAAGTTGCCACTGTTGGGCCCTTGAGCAAGGCCCTTAACCCTCAACTGCTCAGGTGTGTAATGAGATAAAGATAATCTGGATAAGAGCGTCTGCCAAATGCCTAAATGTACTGTAATGTAATGTACACTCATAGTCACAGAGTATATACATTCATAGTCAAGGAATATATACACTTACAGTCAAAAAGATTAGAAACTTGCACTCATTTAGTATATATACCCACAGTCACCCACTCACAGTAAAGGAGTATATGTACACTCGAACAGTTTTGAAGTATATACACCAACATTCATGGAGTATACATACTCAAAGTCATGGTGTATATACAATCAATGTCAATAAGTATATGCACTCATAGTCAGGGAGTACAGTACCAGTCTAAAGTTTGGACCCAAAATTGTTGCAGAATGTTTTTCTACATTCTGCAACAATTTGTATTTTTTTAACTATGAAATAATTAAGTAACAAAAATAACAAGAATAGTCAGTTGTTATTTTAATACACAGAGGTCAGCTGTTTTGGAATAGTTCTTGCAAAAACAATATTGTCACATACATTTGCAAATCCGATCAAGCACCATGATGAAACTTCCCAGGAAAGCAAGACCAAAACGTATCTCTGTTGCAGAGGAGAAGTTCATTTAGAGTTATCAGACTCAGAAATCACCAATTAACAAACAGCACCTCGGATTAGAGCCGTTACAAAGGCTTTATAAATGTATAATGTAGAAATAAATTCAAATTTATTGCATGAAAGACCATGCAATTAGAAGGTGTGTCCAAACTGGACGGGCTTGTAGTGTATATACACTTATATTTATATACACTCACAGTCATAGAGTACAGTATATACACTTACAGTCATGAAGTATACTGTATAACCACTCACAATCATTCTCAATAAGGTTTCAAAGATGTTGGGACACTATTACTTTTATATAAGATTAAACAAAAGGGTCTTATTTCTCTTGAAAGCTCCTTTTTTATTACAATTTGTTTCAAATCATTCACCCCCACTTATTCACTTTTTAAGGAGAATAAACACCTGGTGAGGTAAATCATCTTGTTTTCATCAGGACTGCTTAGCTTCTTAATTCTTTCTACTCATTTTGAGATGATATAAACAATTTGGTTCATAGGCAAAACTTCATCCTGTTGCTCAAACAAGAGAGCTGGGGATGATCCGTCTGGTGGTTCGACTATAGTGCAGTATTTCTCATAGTGCGGTTACAATTTCACAGCATGCATCTTAATTTCAAATGGACCAATCAAACAAATTTGGCACAGTTCATAGCTGCAATAATCAGTGGACCATTAATAATAAGTAGATTTTAATTAATAATAAGTGGATTTTAATTTAAAAAACACATTTTAAGATTAATAAATAAATCACAGAGTTACCACTAAATGACCATCATAAAACCTGAACAGTGTGGTAATTTGGAAAGAACTGGTCACCGGTGGTCGTGTTTGTGGTCGTGTTTGCCCAGGCTGCTCGGACCCCTGTTTCCATTTCATTCCATTAATGTGCAAATAAACATTTCCATAAGTGACCATCAAAAGCAATATTACACAAAAATAGCATTTTAAACAGTAATGTGTATCATTTGTAGCCAAGTGCACTTTTCATCCGAAACAGCGAAGACATTTATAGCAAATATCGGCAGAGATGACTGACATGTAAAAATATTGCTTTGAAAAGTGTGTAATACATTACTGTGATTTCTGTCTGGAACACAGACCATGCTTGGCCCCCTTTTTCTGCACATCTAACAAGTGTGTGCGTACATCCAGGCTCCATTTCTATAAAATGTGCCCTTTTTTTATTCCACACCTCTCAAATGGACCACATTTTGGCAATTGTTTCAAAACGCATCATTGCCTGCCTTCGCGCAGCTGCATTTTCCCAGAGAAACATTGAGCTGAATGCAAAGCGCCAGCACAGAAAGGGAAGAGCCACAGCTCGCTTTGCATTTGCAATTGGGGAAACTGGCAACGCACTCACAAATTGAATATTAATGTATGCTAATGGTCCACTGATTCAGCAATTTTTTCAATTTCGCTTTGAACGAGTGAGGCACAAACATCAGCTTTTTTAGGGGGGCTGATCATGCTAAAGTTTTATTCATTATATACATTCTTTTTTCGGCCCTCACCCAGTTGATGGATCTGTACATGAGACTTTGCTTATGCATCCATCCATCCGTCAATACATCCATTTATACATGCATATATCCACCTATTTCTATCTATCTATCTATCTATCTATCTATCTATCTATCTATCTATCTATCCATCCATCCATCCATCCATCCATCCATCCATCTATCTATCTATCTATCTATCTATCTACAGTATCAGGGTACAGTCTATCTATCATGTTTCTGTCTGTCTGTATACCTACCAAGTTGCATTACAATGACAGACTCATCTAATCATTAAAAAAAACACAGATTAGCAACTCTTCTATCAGGATTTAGTTCACATACATATTAATGAAGATACAAGAAACAATGCACTGGTCACAATTAGCCTTTTCTTCTAAATGAAGGACAACTAATGCAATGAAGAGCTTTGACCTTTGAAGGTGTTGTACAGAATAATAAGTATTCTTGCCTTTTTTTGCCCTAACAGCGTATTTTTACCTTTTATCTCAAACAAATTAGCACATTCCAAGATTTCCTTTAACCACTTTTAGCTTCAATGACCGCATACAGTATTATCCCCTTGTCATTCATTACTGTCAGATCGTCAGCTGACTTCATTTTTTGCCACATAACATGAGCCTAGACCTAATAAAACTAAAGCAAGGATCATAACATAAATCTTGTAAGTGTATTGTTTAATGGCTTTCTCTTTTAACCCTGATGAGCACATCGCTCTGGAATAGGGACAGTTTGGATTAATTAGATCAAATGACTTTTTCCATTTTTCCAAAGTTCAATCTTTCTGCACCCTAGCAAATGAAACCTTTTTTCCCAACAAGTCTCACTAAAAAAGTGATTTTCGTAAGCTGTTTGGTCCCAATTCTGTAAGTTTATGTCACATTGTTTGTGTGGAAATGCTGTTACTCACTCACTCAGCAGCTACACCGCTTTATCCTGTATACAGGGTCATGGGGGGTCTGGAGTTTATCACAGGGCACAAGGTGGGGTACACCCTGGACGGGGCGCTAATCCATCACAGAAAGCTCTTACTTTTACACACAAGTAAAGTATGCTATGTAAGCTCTGGTTTCTACTGGCGATTGTTTAAGATTTAATCTTACGGTTCATTTTTGTCTTTCCAGGTTTTAATGTAAAGGACAGTTCCTAAACCAAATACCACTACATTCAAATGTCCTTAGTTTTTTTCTTTTGCTTTATAATTTGACCCTTCTCAAATGTTGACTATGTTGTGCTCGTTAACGGTCCTAGTTTGTCATGCCTGAATGTAATGTCAGCCATGTCAACCATTGCTAATGCTAACTCTAGCTGAACAACTGTACTGTAGGTCCTCAAAGGGAGGCTTTGTGTTTTTTGGTTAGGCTCAAGGAGTAAAATAAATGTCATTCAAATCTTATGTAAATCCACCCACTTATCCTTCCGAGACCTATTCTTGACAAATTTTGACAAATCATGCCAACTGCACCTTTAATGTTGTGGAACATCCCCAAAAAAAACTAATTATTTTCATATTACAGAGAAACCAGAAATTCTGACTGCTGACAGTAGAGGCTTTTTCCAAACATGCTAAGCAAACATCTCTACGTCTTTATTAAAAATCTTCAACGACTTAAACACATTTTAAAATTTGATCATGTGAAGCTTTCAACGTTTATACCGTTATAAGCTGAAAAAAGCCTATTTGTATAAATCTACATTTATAGAACAAATGTCAATTTCTTAAAATTAATCAACTTAATCTTATAACCTATTGGGACAGAGAATCCAATAGTACTGCGGTACAGGATGCGATAATTGTCTGAAGCAAAAATAGCAATCAGTAATCCCAAAGGACTTCAAAAGGAATTGATAACAAATTTAACTTATGCAAAAGACTTTGACCTTTGTTTCATGCTTTTTCTCTAGCGCAGCCTGCTGAGTCAGATAGGAGTTTGCGTACGACTGTCTTAGGAGAAGGAAATGTAACCTACGTGACCTATGTATAACATGGGACCTATTTTTTTCATGTCTCTACTGGCTCCGTGCTCGAAAGGAAATGTAGCGCAAAATATAGAGGCACATCTGATTGATTATGAAATGCAAAGAACTCTAATTGACCTCATTTAAATTCAAGGAAGCAAAGGGAAGCAAGACAGCTGATCTTTTTTCTTTCCTTTTTCTCTTTTTTTTTTATATTACACTAAACCTACAGTTTTGGCATGAGGTGAACTGAGAGTTTATTTATTATTTACTTGTTTATTTATTCATTTATTCACCAAACAGATTTAATTACATTTCATAATAATAATAATAATAATAATAATAATAATAGTAGCATTTTATTTATAGGTACCTTTCAAAGTAACCAAGGACACTTTACAAATACCGTACATCTCACAACATCAAACCATTTACTTATAGTAAAAGTAAAAAGGAAAAAAACAAGGATAAAAAATCTCAATGCTTATGTAATTATTTAAAGCGAACTAAAATCCTTTAGCCAAGTGGCCAGGAAAAACTCACTGAAATAACATGAAGCTGAAACCTTGTGAGCAACCTGACTGAATACATCGCCCTCTCTTCTCTATTCTGGCTGATCAGATAGTGAGATTGTGCATCGCTATTCTTTGACAGCTGTACACTGAAAATGCAAGCAGTACTACGTATGCTGAATGTGTGAGCAAAGTGTCTTTGGATCAGGATTGCAGGTTGCACAAGAGAAAAGAAGGAAATTTGGCTTTTCTGTCTTGTTGGGCAGAATCTTCTACTCTCCATACTACTGAATCACAGGTGTAAGATCAAAAGAGGTCCTGGGGGTTGGTTCGTGGGTGTATGGTTAAGTTACTGAATTAAAAATCTGAATGCCACACACACACACACACACACACACACATATATATATATTATACAATCGGAAACCTTTTGGAAACTAATTTCTTAAACCACAGAATTTTAGAAACAGGAAGCTTTCTGTAACCTATAAATATTTGAGTTGAACTTAATTCCACAAAGTTAAGTTTAAAGGTCCAATTAAGCCAATGCTCTTAAATGCAATTTTTTTTTTTTTTTTTTTTTTTAAGCTACGTTAAAATAAGAACTACTGTCAGTTATCTACTCTTACAGACATAGAAAGAAAATGTATAGAAAAAATGTAAACTTTTTTTTCCTTCTCTGACATACAGTATGTGAGAGTATAACCTGGTAAATGTAAGACAAGTCATCGCAACACCATAACTCTTTGTTTATGTTTATTTTAATGTAAATTAAAATTACACTATAATTAAAATCTAAAACAACTGAAAAAGAGCAAGCCTTAGTGTGAGGTTAAGCAATCCAACCCTTCGCATTATGATTGATTATAAGAATTCATTCCTGTCTATAATTAATTAGAAACCAAGAACATGATGGCATAATTTAATTGTTGTGTTTTTTCCCCCGGTTTAGCACAATATTTGTTAATTTGTTTAACTTCTTGCCTGTTTCTGTCGGCAAACTTGTGTGGGATGAAGACATCTTGACATCTGCGTTTGATTGGTTGCATAAATTTAGATTGATTTGTCACTGGCTTGAAAACTATGGCTTTATTTGTAAGAACAGTTTAAAAGAACTTGGTGTGTAAGAGTTCCTCAGTGTTTCGGGATTTTTTTTTCTTCTTCTACATATGTATTTATGGTGCTGTGGTGGCATAGTGATTAGTACCACCTCCAGCATTGGGTTCCAATCCCACCTCCGGTCTGAGTGCATGGAGTTTGTTCTCCCCGTCCTTGGGTTTCCTCCAGGTACTACAGTTTCCTCCCACAGTCCAATGACATTCAGATTAGGTTAATTGGTGTTCCCAAATTGTTTGTAGTGTGTGTTGTTTGTAGTCTGCCAATGGATTGTCACCCTGTCCAGGGTGTACCCCACCTCATGTCCTAAGTCTCCAAGGTCAGGCTCCAGGCCCCCTGTGACCCTGTACACAGGGTAAGCGGAAAAGAAGAAGATGAATGAATATTTACAGTATCTAAGGGGAAATCGTTTTTATGTCTATTTTTCTAAAAACTATAAAAAACAAAAACAGTAATAAAAGTACTTGTTAATTACTGTAACTATGATGTTAAGTAAAAGGACCGGCCAGCTAGATTTAGTTTTTAATCCAAAAAAGCCAATGTAAACTTTTTTTTTTTTTTTTTAAGTTATCTTTAGGGACCATCCACAACATCTAACCAAGTGACAGTTTAATTATGTTCACCTTTTGTGGGTTCTGGTTTGTGCTAAAGAGAAATAAAACAGACTTTGTCTTTGGAAGTCAACGTGTAAACAGTGCAAAGATATAAAGACCTGCATAGAATAATAATGTGCGCATGCTTATAGCTCGCTCTTCCTAGAATCCATCAAGATTTGAAATACAGACTTAGACACGCACTCAACTAGCGTGACTTTCACTTCCAGCATGGTTCAGGCCATAGCGGATATGTAGGCTGGAGCCAAATCAACAGATGTGTCACTTTCCATTTGAGTCAAGCTGCAACTGGGCTGTCAATCATCTTTAAATACCTCTCTATGTCTCAGTGCGGCGGTCTCGCCTCGCCCCGCACTCGTACCAAAGCACAATATTTCAAATGTACTGCAGACTCTTCAGCGGCTTGAACGCCCCTTCTCACCTTTGCGTTTTGTTCTCTGGCTTTTTTCTTTTCTGTCATCCTTTCTTTTTTTTCTGTTCTCATGCTCAATTTGTTCCAGGTAATTTTTAAACGTCAGTGTTTCAAAGGTCACTTTGTGGCACTGTGCAATTAATTAAATTAGTCCTGGGCGGAGTGTGAGATGTATGTGTTGCACGGCACCTTGAGATGAAAGCATGAGAAAGTGCTGCATAAATAAGATTTATAGCTTCACTCGGGCAGTAGAGAGAGAGAGAGAGAGAGCGCTCCGCCGGCTGCCCGAAGAATGTACAGTACACGGGGCTGCTGAGAATGCCCTAATGCTGAAATCAATTTCTCACTTTCAGCCCTTTCGTATTTAATAACGCTCCTTTAGCGTTTATGTATTTTTCCATGACACATTTATTGGCCTATTTGTTAATGAGTAGAAATCCCAAAGTGAATGAGAATGGCTCGGAACATAAACTCTCGAGGTTACTGTTCCCGCATGGCGGATAACGCAGGATTTATGGTTGATTATTGCTTACGATGAGATAATGGCATTAATTTAGCAATCGAATGATGGAATTTTCACAGAATTATAGTGTCAGTGCATCATTAAGTGCAGGGTCTGGCATGCACTCTGAGGTGTACCTGGGGACTGAGTGTGTGTGTGTGTGTGTGTGTGTGTGTATGGAATTCAATGATTTTTTTTTTTTTTTTTTTTTAATGGACTGATTAAAAAGAACTCATTTTTGTTTTCAGCACATAAGAAGCCAATCAACACAGCCATATGATGTTGGGTCATTTTAATCATTTGACACATAATGATGCATAAATTAATTACATTAAGTCAGTACATTAAGAGATACAATATGTCTGATATTATAAATAATGCCGATGATATTAATAGATATTAATTAGACATCCACCAATTCAGCTCGTTATTCATCAACTTGTGGTGCAGGATTCGTTTTGAGAGGAGCAGATGTCCGTGTTACTGAGATGAACTTAAGGTCAACCTGTTTTTTATTATTATTATTATTTTTTTAATAAAACATCTGTTCCTAAAATGGACAAGATACTTTAATTGCAGCTAAGTTTATTTCTTTGTTATCCGCAGTCACAGGTACAATTACAAAAAAATAAATAACTGAATATTAGCTTAATTATTATTACAATCCAGGAGCCAGATATAACGTGAACTTCTGCTATGATTGCTGGTCATTTTATTTCTGCTATTTATCCTAATTTGGAATATTAATGATATCATAGATACTGAACCAGCACGTTATGGATAGTTCCCTTCCAAGGTTGGGAGTTTGAATCTCTGGTCTGTGCGTGTGGAGCTTGCATGTTCTCCCCATAATTGTTGAGTTTTTTCTTCAGGAAATCTGGTTTCTTTCCACAGTCCAAAGCTGTAACATCACCAGTTTAGGAAAGTCTTGAACTTGGTACACTGTGCATGTTCTGGTCCCCAGCACACCACACCACTGGTGATTGTTTTCCTACAACGGCATGCCATATTGGGTGTTTTTTTGTTTACATACTGTAAATTCTCACAAATCACAAGCCTAGTGGACTACATCAACCCTGGAGGAAGCTAGTATAGCTGATGACCAACCAAGAACCACAGACATTTCCCATAGCCTGTAGGCAGCCAAGGATGATTATCTTGTTTTACTCATCTATAAGAGTTTGGAGTAAAATAATCAGGGTTCTGTATCCAAGACCATTAAAGGCACCAGGAATTGGAGTCTTCAACATGAACTAAATGCAGTTCTTTTATGATAACAAAACTGTTGTTGCTCATTATTTCCCTCAATTGTTCAAACTAATGTTAGTCTATCTTCTGAGCACATTAAATATGCATGCTTTCTTTTTGCATATGAATGAAGATAGACAGTTTAGGGAAGAAAAACAAAAAACAAAACAATTCTCACCACTTAGTCAAATGGCTAAACCTTGTGTGATAGCCAGAGATCATTTCAAGTCTTCTGATCATTAGCAGTGTAAATGAATCCTTAATCATGTAACGCTTTGGAGTGAAGACCTAATCTACTACACTCGGCACATTATTTTCTCATTTTGTTGTATAATAATTTGCATTTTCTATTTAATCTGGTGTGGGTGTCACATATAAACTGGCCACATACAGTATATCATGTGTCAGAGGTCAATAGGAAATGATTGTGTAACCAAAGCCAATCATTAAAAGGTCAGAAAAGGCTACGGAACAGCCACAACAATCTGTATAATATTCATTATTGATTATACATTCAAAGGTATGGATTATTTGTGTCACAGGTGTAATTTAGAGTGCTTTCACACCTATTAGTGCATTTCATGAGTCTAAATCAGAATTAAATTGATACTTTGGGGTCGTCTCACAATTCGGTTTGGTTTCCCGCTCGACCGTGATTAAACAACGTTTGCCTGAGTGCTGTGTAGGGCTGTTAATAGCAGCTCGGCTCTAAAGAGTAAAAGCTGCAACCCAAATTCACTTGGATGCTCACTTAGAAGCAGACACAGGACAGCTAATTTGGCTTGTTTTTTCGGGCTCATCCAACTAAATAAACAGCATCGAGGGGGAAAACACATCAGCGTCGGATTCAAACAGACTAAACTCATATGTGCAAAGAGCCTTAATGTGTTCTTGCCACCTCTTACATCAGCACGTGTAGGTACGGAGTGCTGATATAGTACATTTATTTAGGATATTCGAATTTAAACAGGTTCAAAACAGGTTGCAGAACAGCAGGATGGAAAATGGATTCCAGTATTTTTTTTTTTTTTAAAGCAAATCAGACACATAGGGCGTGTTCGGAAGAAAAACAAGACAAGATGTCGAACAGGAAATTGTGTGCATTTGGTTAAGAGCTCCCAAGTTGATCATAACACTACCACAGCATAGGCTGGGTCTAATAGATCAAGCTTTGTCCAGCTATTTGTAAGCATGTTAAGTGTCTAGAAATCAGCAGCCTTAAACAAAAAGTATTTTATCGACTCAACTGATGGAGCCAGACATAACCCAGAAACTAAGGCATAAGACTCATCCCTTTGCCTTTAAATATTAAGTGTTAACTTTTTAAAACACTGGTTCTTGAGATCAGGTCTAAAAAGTGAAGCATATGTAGGGGGTGGACGATTTTTAATTTAGTTAGAGTGATGAAATTCTCAATCATCCAAGTTATTAAAGTTATTATTGGATTCTTATACTTATTATGCAATTTTCCTTTCACTTCAATTGAATGTCTTTAATTAAAATCCTCAATAACTAAAAGTATTAAGATATAATTACTGTCAAATGGAACCTAATGTGTCAGCACTGTCGCCTTGCACCTCTAGGGTTCGGGTCCGATTCCCATCTCAGATCTGTGTACTTGTAGTTTGCATGTTCTCCTGGTGCTTGGTGGGTTTCCATCGGGTGCTCCAGTTTACTTCTACAGTCCAAAAACAATTGCCTATAGAATAGAAGTGAGTGTGCGTATGTATGCATGTGTGAGTGCCCTCTTAGGACACGAGGCAGGATACACCCTGGACATGGTATACAGGGCACGCAGACACAATGGTCAATTTGGGAACACCAGTTAACCTAACCTGCATGTTGTTGGACTGTGGGAGGAAATACCAGAGTACCTGCAGGAAACCCAACAATTACGGGGAGAACACGACACAGAGCCGAAATCGAACCCTTTGACTCTGATTGGATAGTTCATAGATCTTTTCAAATCTCCTTAGTTGTTTTTATGTTTTTAGAATTTATTACATTGTGCAACATATCGATATGGAGGAAAGATATGCAACAACGATTAATGATTGGAAATAATGCTTTCATTCAGATGCATTTGTTAGAAGAATTTAACATTCTACATTGTACCTTTGCCTAACCTGAACGTGTACCACATAAGAAAAATGATGAATAAACAATGATGTTAAATGTAAAGGTTAAAAAATGTGGCATATTATGGATTATGATGTCCTCGAGACACTTAAAATGAGAAGACTAAAATAAAATAAAAGCAGGCAGTAAAAAGGCTTGAGACTATTTAACCTGCAATACAAAATCACCGTAACATCATCTTAATTATTGTCCTATAACAGCATGTAATTAAACGTATAAGACCCTAAAATTTGAAGAATGCTGACGATTAAAAGTTTTACTTATAAGGATTTAAAACAACTGCTTGTTTAAAAAAAAACTAAGTATTTCTGACCCTTATTACCACGTTGTTTGAACATTTGCATGGTCGATGTTGTGTGAATATTGCAAATATAATGCAGCTAAATCAAGCAACAAAAAAAAAAAGTTCTCTCGTGAAATATTGATCCGCATCAATTGCTCACAGAGTTAGACAGAGTAATCGGCCGGCTTTTTCTTGTTTTGAAAATCTGCTCCAATGAAAGCAATTGATTGCCAGAGTTAACAAGATCTGGAGGCTTAAGATTGTATTGGAGCTTTTGAAATAAAGTTTTCCCTTTCCTTCGCTGAGCAGCGCAGTTCCTGCCAGGACTCTGTGTGCTTCCACATAGCAGCACGGCTTTAATGAAATAGAGAAATGGAGAAGAAATCCGATGGCAGGAACAAGAAAGCGCACTCACCTGATTTCAGAGATTTCCAGAAGGCTGTAAACATGATTTCCCTACGCACACATGGATTTAGGATTTGGCATAATAAATATGCAATATATTCCGAACCTGAGAAGGCCTCACAAAAAAAAAAAAAAAAAAAAAGCTTGTTATGTTTTGCGTGGCTTCCTCCATGGTAGCCTGCTTTGTAATAAAGAAATGTGAATACAGGATAAAAGAAAAATCTTCATGAAATATTTAGTGTGTGAAACGCTGCTTGTTAGCAAGCCATGCATTGCAGATATTAACAACTTCCACATAAGAGGTTACTATGTGATGGACTGGAATGTCTACTGAAAAGAAAACGTCTTTCTTACTATTTATTAGACTTTTTAATCTTTTTTAGACTGATCTCGTATTCCTCATTTCTTCAGATCTTGCCTTGCCTCCAAAAAGCCAGACTTTCTTTGTATGTTTTTTTCAGCTCTGGATTTCAGTTCAGTCCCTGTACATGAGCAGTTTCAGAGGAATCATTAATTAATGCATTAATCTTCTATACAGCCTGTAAATATGAATCGTTCAAGCATTAAAAAAAATCATCTAACTTAAGGCATTGAACAGTGAGAAACAAGTGCAGATGATGACAGACGATCAGGCTGGTGATTAGTATACTGTTGATGCTGAATGCTGAGTGGTTGGACCAGACGAGAGGGGAAATGAGGTCGCTGCTGTGGTTGTTAAATAAACGAACAACTTTTAAATATTATCTTTAGGAACTTTGCAGCCTGCCGCAGTAAAACATTTATGTTCAATTTATTTCCATTCATGCTGTTCTTTTTTTTTTTCATTTAATCTACATAATTTGATTTACTAAGGAAATAAGTGGCCCAAGACATTTGCAATATTATGATCAAACTGGCTCTCATGAAGACTATCCCAGAATAGCAAGACCAAAACGTACTTCTTCTGCAGAGGAGAAGCTTATTTAGCATTACCAGCTACAGAAATCAGAGATTAACAAACAGCACCTCTTATTAGAGCCGTTATGAAGGCTTTACAGAGCATGAGTAGCAGATGCATCTCAGTATCAACTGTTTAAAGGTGATTATTGCATATTATGGATGTCTTCAGCATACTGTAGTAAGAAATAAAAATCAGGAAAGACCATGAAATTAGTAGGTGTGTCCAAACTTTTGACGGGTAGTGTACAGTATATCTATATATCAGGTCTGCCCATGCTCACATTCTCACACTAATAAGGTGTGGCTGTGGTGAAGCCCAGCTGGCTTTCTGCTTTCTCTTAGTGCCACACCTTACTATCTGCTTTGTTTGTCAGACTATTCAATGGTTTTGGTAAAAGTTTGCTTAAACTTGCTCTTTTGAAACTCAAAATGCAAACAAATGCAGCCGCTCCCTCATGTTACCTCCCGTAAAACCACATGTTGCCTTAGATAAGTAGGATAAACGAACTTTCTGAATTGACAGACGATATGACGGAGTGACCTCTAGTCTTGTTTTGGTGTTTGGAATTGTCTATATAAGAAGTTCTAAGAGGATCCACGTTATTATCCACCAGCGGCTTCACCTGGATCTGAAAGCCCTCCTGGCCACAAACAAAAATAAAAGAAGTAGATTGAAAAGAAAAAGAAGAAGAAGAAGTGTGACTGATTAATCCTTATGGTTCACGGCTGCAATATTGTATTGATTGTATGGTTTTGCCTTTAAGGCAGTTTTGTTTCTTATATTTATTTTACTTTAGGTAAAATAACATGCTTGATTTTCCCTTGCCATGTGAATGCCTCTTATTTTTTGTAAACCTAGGTTATAGCAGTATGCATGTTGGTATACTTAGCAAGTAAGTATGCGAGTAAGAAAGTTAAAGAGTAAGTAAATAAGTCGATTTAAGTCAATGTAAGTAAGCATGTAAGTAAGTAAATAAGTAAGTAAATACGTGTAAGCAAATACTTGGGCAAGTAAGTGTAAATAAGTCAGTCAGTAAGTAAGTTTAAGTATGTAAGCGTACTTAAGCAAACGAGTGTAAGCAAATGAGTAAGTCTAAATGAGTCGACGGTAGAACATATATAGGTAAATACACATTATTAAAGAAGCAAGTGTAAGTAAGTAAGTAATAAGTGAGAAAGTAATTGAATGTCCACAGTTAGAGAAGTTAGCAAAAACTAAACTAAGTGTAAGTAAGAAAGTACCAAATAAAACACGCACAAAACAAAGTTCTCAAAAGTTTTTGCATCAACATATGCTGTTTTTTTTTTAAGAAGATATAGATGGAGAATGTTCCGAGGTCACATCTACTGCAAAAGCATAGTCATTTTTCTGTTTTATTTAATGCTGGAGAAACAATCAGGAGTAACTGGGTAGAGAATCTTAAGGGTCAAAAAGCAATGTAGCAATCATATCTACCATGTAGGAACCAGCCAGTCTGTTAAGGGCTTTATCACCGAACAATAACTGGATCCTAACGTGAAATGAAAGGCAATGAATGAAATCTATACCCAGGGTAATATGATTCCCCCAACCCCACCTCCCCACCCCCACATGTTTTTTTTTACTTAACAGTAGACAAGCAGCAGTCAAGAGAACAATGTCTGCTCCAAACAATGTGTTACAGTAATCCAGACTGGATGAATAGAGCTGAAGTTCATTCTGAATCACATCCAGTACAATTAACTGTGGCTAATGTACACTGTATTAGTTAATTCTGTCTGTCTGTTGTTCAGCACTTTGGAGGTTACTGCAGGTTAATATGTTATTCATAAGCCATGGGTTAAATTTGATTTCGCATTTTTTTGTGTTTTTTACAATGTACATGCTGACAATAGTCCAGTCCTATGTATATGTTAATACCAGAGCTTTAAAAAAAAAAAAAAAACATACTGTAGGATGATAACCTACAGTAAATTATACATAAAATTAACTGCAATGAATGCATGTAAATCTGAGTAATAAAAAAAGAAAACATTTGAAATTAAAATTTTATTTGCAAGCAATAATTTCATGATTATTTTTTTTCTTTTTGCCATAACACCAGTGCAGCATGGTGACATAGACATCCTACACAGTGGACTTTGCACCTCCAGGGTTGAGGGTTCAAGTCCGGCCTGCATGTTCTTCGGGTACTCCGATTTCTTCCAGTCTGAGACATGCACAAACTCACTCACTCACACATCGTCTATACCGCTATATCCTGTATACAGGCAGGTTGCACCCTTGATGAGGTGACACATACTGTACACACTCACATGCTCATTTGCACGCTACGATTTGGGGAATTTGTGAAAGTTTTACAATTAGCCTAATCTGCATGTGTTTGGACTGTGGGAGGAAAACGGAGCACCTGGAGAAAACGCACCAAGCATGGGGATAACATGCAAACTCTATTCACACAGATACGAGGTGGGAATCGAAACCTAAGAACTGGAGGCACTAACCACTAATCCACTGTGCTACAAACAAACAAACAAACAAACAAACATCAAAATTTTATTTGTAGGTGATAATTTAATTTTTTTTTTGTTACTCATTTGAGTGTACACCAGGGCAGCACAGTGGTGTAGTGGCACGGGACCTTCAGGGTCGAGGGTTCGATTCCCGCCTCAGGTCTGTGTGTGCGGAGTTTGCATGTCATCCCTGTGCTTGATGGGTTTCCTCAGGGTTCACCTCCTTCCTCCAGTCCAAGACATACAGATTAGGCAAATTGGTGTTTGTGTGCTTGTGCCCTGAGATGGAGTGTGCACTGTGTCGAGGGTGTACCCCACCTAGTCCCTAATATGCCAATATTTACATAGCTATAGCATTTTTTTTTACATTATTGCTTCAGTCAGGCTGACTGGATAGTTGGTTCCTTCTCTCTCTCTCTCTCTCACACACACACACACACACACACACTTGGCAGCTGCAGTCCGAAAAGACTAGCTCGGACTGTCCCAGCCTTTCATCGCAACACACATTGACTCCGCCCAGAGGAGGGGCTTCAGAGTCAAACCACGCCCCCGTCTTCCTCCACAGAATCGCGAGACAGGGGGAGAGAGAGAGAGGGAGAGCGCGAGAGAGAGGTGCGCGCTGAGCGCGAGCGCAGACACATACCGGGCGCACATCAACAGGAGAGTCAGACAGTGCGCGCGCGCACACACTTCTACACGCACGCACACGCGCACACACACACACACACTTCTAAACACTCACACGCACTCACTCACACGAGCGCTCACTAGAAATAAGCGTCAGAAGAAGAAGAAGACAGAAAGTCATTTCTTCCTCCAGAGGATTCGGCACGGAGCGCGCGTGCCACAAGACGCGAGAAGTTCCTTGCATCCCAGAGCCATAGACGGCACCGACACCTGCCTGTAAAGATGATGATGATGGTGATGATGGTGCTGCTCGTGCTGCAGTTCTGGCTCACGGTTCACGGTAAGCGCACCGGCTCGGGTTTTATTCCCGGCGCTGTCCCGCGCGCATCTGCCTGGGAGCGCGCGCGCTGAAACGACTTGCTCGTAACGGATTTGCGGCTGTTTTTACATGCTCTGTTTTATTCGCTCGCACGCACAGACACACACACACACACACACACACACAAGTTTACTCTTAATGACCATGCATTGTGCTCTCAGGATTGTTCTCTTTACACATATGCACAAAAAAAAAAAAATCACACACTCTTTATTTTTGTCCCAGATTCCAGCTCGGATTAAATGGCTGTCTAAAAAAAATTAAAAATATATTATTATTATTTTATTTTTGGCTTGGTTTTATTCTCATGTGCATGGCCCTTTCTCACACTGGCTGCTGTATCCAATAAAATAAAATAAATATACATTTTGCTTTGTTTGTGCATGTGCTTATCTATAAGAAAGTTACTCACTTACACAAACACACATCACGACTGATGGTCTTGAACATGCACGCTGTTCCGTTCCCACACCGGACCTCAGCCGGAGGATGCCCGTGCTGTCCTCCTTTAACCATCGGGTGTACCTCCCCTTAAGTCTCAGAGTAATCCCCTTGGGGGATTTGGGGGGAGGGGGGACGTCACTGACCAGAGCCTACTGCAAGGTCAGGGATGTCCTAGTGGCCCTACATCATAAAATGCACAACAATCCAAGTGTCTTCAGAGAAGGCAAAACAGGATCACCCCCTAAAGCAGGTCAACGTCTCTGTGATGTCGGAAGCCAGAAATCCAAAGACATCCAAATAAAGTTCTGACAGCTCCAGACAGAGACATGTGACTTTCAAATCTCGCACCGTCCTTCTCTTTCCGCCGTCTGTGCCTTCTGCTTGGATCTGAGAAGCTGCGTTTTTTTACATGGCATGCAACAGACCGAGCCCAACAGGCACCCTGGCGTGAATTTAATGATTTCCTCGCTTCATGGTTTCTTAGCCAGTACCTTTTGCATAGACTCACTGGTACAGCAGTAATTAATTACAGAGACGGCGCTACAAATTGTCGATCTGTTTGTTTGTATCAGACCGGAGTCTGGTGCCGAGAAATAATTATGAATGATTATGAATGAAGCTATTTATATTTGACTGTATATAAAAGTATACTTTTTTTTTTTTTGATGTGTGTGGGTGAGTGTGGGAAGGGAGATCATTTTGGGAAAATGCACTCATTAGTTTGTTTATTAGTTTTGTCTAATAATAATCATGTCTTTGGACATTTAGAATATTGACATGCTTGGTGAATTTGTTTAATTATCAGAAAGTTGTATGTGTGCTGTACTTTGGATAACGATGAGAGGAGCTTTGAGAAGTTTGTTTGCATTTCTGTTTTCCTTTTTTTCTTTTTCTCAGACTGTGTACTTTTCCACATCTAGAATCTCAGCATTTAACGCTGCCAGGTTTATGATCGGCGGTTAATTTTCGGATGTTTATTCAGGCTTGTTTGTTTATTCCGAGAGGGCATCTGCGCGATGAGAAGAACTCATGATGAACTTCTTCTCCTGATTCTTTATTGATTTTCAAACGATGCACTTTCGCACTTTTGCTCAGCGTTACTCTGGGGATCCGGATAGGTTTATGATTTGAGGGAATTCATTAATTCGGCTCTTAAATTCTTGCTGGTTCGAGGTTATGAGAGCGGCTTGAAGTTTGCTCGTGATTGATGATTTTTAAAGCTGTGTACTTTTGCTCCTGCTTAGTCTTGACAGACTGCCAGATTAATTTTCCCGGGCTTGGTGTGATCTGTTTTTAGAGGGGTAGAGTAAGGTGGTGATGAGTCGAGCTAGAAGTTTAAGTATACTGTATATTATTTCCTTCTTTTTTTACTGTGTGCAGTCTAAAACGCAACAGGTTTGTTCGTCGGGGGTTGCTCGGGTGGATTTATTTATGCGAAGGTGATAAGTGCGAAGAGCTCAAAGTTTGCTAGAAGGTTTTTTTATATATTTTTTGCTTTCAGGGGTAACCTGACATGAGAGCCTGGAGATTAGGACGCCCCGTTGTTGTTAGTGTGCTTGGGATTGATTACTAGCGACACTTTCTATTGATGAATTGCCTCAAAAGGGCCAAATCTTTCAAGCTGAATCTCTCTCGTCAGCTGAAGTAATGATTAATCGTAAGGACCAGAGCGCAAAGGAACCAAGAAAAATGACAGTTCATATCGAACAATGTTTTCTACACACACTTTTTTTTCTTAAATGTTGATTTGTAGTCATCTCCTGACATTGGCTTTTCTCTCTGATTTAATGATTGATGCAGCTTAATAATAAAAGAGAGCGAGCTCCGCTTTGCCATGCATCCATGTGTCTTTGTGTTAGAGCGCACAGGTAAACACAACACTCTTAATGACCCGCATCTGAATGGCCGCGATTCCCCAAGAGGGTACGCTCCTCGGTGCTGAGCAGTGTTTCACGAATTATTGCTTTCATTTAGGGAGGTAATCAGCATCAGCAGGAAGAAAAGGAGGAAAAGAGTGAGAATAATGACAGGATTATGTAAGTGCATGGGTGTTGGCGTGTTTTTCTATCCCGATGGGGACTAAATGCCCTTGTTAGAGGAGGAACGTGTATCTGACAGGTTGAGCTCATGGGGTCGTTTGAAAAATGGCAGCTTTGTGAAGAGTAGCAAAAATGTTTTCTATTGTTCTCTGAGGCTAGGGTTAGGGTCAGGTGGAAGGTTTTCAGATGGATAGTAAGACAAATAGTGTGTGTGTGTGTGTGTGTGAGAGAGAGAGAGAGAGACAGACAGACAGAGAGAGAGAGAGAGAGAGTCTGGTAGCTACTGTGAAAGTGAAGAAAAGTCTGTGTTGAGTTTTTCATCAAGTGCTCAGATGTGATATGGCACACACACACACACACACACACACCTGGTGGCGAGGAGTGACTGATGGTGAGCAGCGGGCCAGAAGCTCGCCGGATTGCTGAAGTACCACAGGCAAGCCGTCTGTCCAAGGTCTCTCACTTTTCTAGTGTCTCTGATTCATCCTTTTCTTTTAAATTTGCACAGCATTCCCTTCATTCCTGCCTTTCTCTACCCTTTATTCCTCTTTTCTTACATAATCATGTTTCTCATTTCACAGGCTAGAAGTCGAGGTCACTCTTTCTTTCTCTTTCTCTCTCTCACATCCTCACACACACACACACACACACTTTGCTTTTTTTTGCTCTGCATCTTTTCAAAGCAGATATACTGGACTCGCAAGTGTAAGCTGTCTCTCCACCAGGGGCGCTGCCTCACACATCTACCATCTCCCTCCCTCTCTCTCTCTGTCTTTCTCTCTCTCTCACTCTCTTTCTCTTTGTCTCGCTCTCATTCGCAGTGTCTCGCTTTCTCTCTCTCTCTCTCTCTCTCTCTCTAATTCTTTGTCTCCCATATTCTTCCTCTATTGCATTTCTTTTTCTCTGCCATAAAGTCTCTTTGTCTAGCTTTTTTTTTTCTCTTTCCTCACACTCTCATTGTTCCGATATCTGTCTCTAATGTGTTTCGTTCTTCTATCACTCTCACTCATTCTCTCCGTCCTGTTCTTGAACTATCTCATCTTTTTCCCCTCCCTTCCCTTTCATTTTTTTGTTCTCCGTGTCTCTTTAACTGTTTGTCTCATTCTCTCTGTCTACCCCTCCTATCTCTCTCTCTCTCTCTCTCTCTCTCTCTCTCTCACTCCTGTCCACTCTCTTGTGCCTTGACTCTTTCTATTTTTTTATGTTTTATTCAAATTCGAATATTGCTTTATTGCAACGGCAAATATTAACATTTGTATTGCTGAAGCTGCGATACACATCAGAAAAATAACAACTGAAATAAATAAAAAGATACAAATATGCATACGTTCAAAAACAGGGGAATCACTAGTGATGAACTTCTAAATCACTGAGAATATACCAGAATACAAAGCAGAACAGTATGCGTGTGTGCGTGTGTGTGTGTGTGTGTGTGTGTGTTTTGCTCTTTCTTTCTCTCTGCTCCAACAATGTAGATTTCGTTATCTTTTTGTCTGACACAGTGGAACAGCAACACACTGCTCAAGCCACCATTCCCATCATAAGTAAATACAAAAGGGCGTTCAATTCAAACCGGGACTAATGAATGAATTTCCTTTTTAACCGATCAACATTTAAAAGCACAGTAAAGCATTTTACAGAAGTCCATACACCCTTGAAAGGCGATCTCGGCCGTGGTGTCTCGGACCCCATTGCAGTCGGACCCATGAACACATGAACATTCAATTGGAACGCCTGATCTATGAAAATCTACATATCATTTGTCACCAACTTGCAGAAGAGACGCATCTGTCTGTGTGAACTGTACACAAAATCATTCATTCACACCCTTTGTACATTATTGTCTCGTATAGTCCTGACCTCACTCCAAGCCATTTCCACATGTTAGGGTCATTAAAGGAGTTCCTGGGAGGCCAGCGTTCAAAAGTCCTGGTTTGACTTGAGCGCCCTCTCGTAGAGTATAGAATAGTTTATATAGTATAATAAGTATGTAATGTTTTTATGGATTGTTGTGATAATTTGGTGGTTGGTTCTGTTTTCATATTATTTTTGTGAGACATCAGACATTAGGAAGGAGCTTTTATTGCAAGCACAATTTTAATGGCATTTAATAAGAGGGGGAAAAACATCAAGTATCTCGAATATAAAAGATAAAGAAGAAAACATATTAAAGAGAATTCCAAGACGGGAGACAGCAAACAGAGAATGTGGCGCAAACGGACGCAGGTGCACGAGGCAGAGTTACGACCCGGGTAGTTAACAATCTTGAGTGATGGTGTGTGAATGCCTTTGATGGTGGTATTATCATGATCTTTGGAAGATGATCCGTTTGAGCAGGACATACAGATGATGAGGTGAGAGACATGGACAGACTAAAGCGCTGCTGTACCTCTCTCTTCGGATAGAGATGAAGCAAAGGCTAAATCCCACACCAGGTAGTCGAGTGGATCATCGTGATTTTTTTTTCCCCTTCCAGCATGTTTCTCATTGTCATTTTCAAATGAAGGGTATGAATATTATAGGATTGTACGAAAAAAAAAATAGTATTCATTTGATGAACACACTTTCCTGGTTTAAACTGCTAAAAAAAAATCCTAATGACACATTTGCAGTAAGAGGGACAGCTTCTTCATGTATAGACGTGTCTCCGCTCCCTTGAAACAACTCCCGTAATTTGGTGCTAATTCTCTTTCTTTTGAGCCCGCTCTCATTCTCACTTCAGCCCGCTTTCTTTTACTCAGGCTTCTATTCATTCTGTTCCTTCTTTTTCTTTCCATTCGTGAACCTTCTGACTGCTTAGCTGCAGACTGAATAGTCCACAACAGCTTGGTAATTAAAATGTCACTCAGTCGTATTGTGTACACATCGGAAAAGCGGAAGCTTCAAACGTCTCAATATTGTCAGTCTTTCTTGAACGGCACGGTGCGATTTCTTCCTACGACGGCTTGTTGACGTAACTTAGTAAATAATTATTTGTGACTTTTTTTTTCTTTTTAAACATTTATATGCATACGTCACACGATAATCCGTAATCCAATTCCCTCTCCATAATTTGTACTGGATTACCGTATATTCTGCACGATAATGCATCATTTCAAGCCTGTTCATGTGAAACCTGGTCGAGATGGGCAGGATTGCAGGCTTTATCCGGATTGCTGGCCATTATCCCGGATTACACGTCTGTTAGGCGCAAATTTAAGCAATTCAACCAGATGCTGTGGTGGTCATGGGGTCACCTGGAGCAACCTTGTTTACTTCCTTCTGCTTCTTCCAGAATAGAAGGAGATAAAGCGGTGAGGTGGTGACAGACTGATATGGTGAGAACGATGGCCATCTCAGGACACGGCCGGGATTTGGGGACAAATTAAGACAAGGATTAATGGCTTCCAAGCTGTGGCCTTATGTGCAAGAATTTAGAGGAAGAATCTCTTACTTATTTTCTTTTTCGCAGGACAGATAGCTGGCTAAACATTTAATATGGTAGGCGAATTGCACAACAGAATCTCTGCAGAAAGACATTTATTTTTTATGAATGAATAGAACATTTTTCTATATAAGTTTGGTGAATATTAAGCATGCAAGGTTGAGAAATTAAAGCATATTTGGAATTCAAAGAACTATATTTTGTTCTATCCTTTTTTAATTCAATTAATTGAATCATTGGGTCAGTTTTTTATGCAAAAATAAAAGGGACGAAAGTATCTGAAAGTGAAGATTTCCTTCAAAAATATAGCACAGTTTTTGGAAAACAATCAAAAACTTTTGGAAGATACTTGCGTTTTGAGAGAGTATCGTGGTTTTTTTCTCTTGAGTTTAAGGACAGTTGGTGCAAATGTTGATATCTACTGGACTGGAGTGTGAAGAGTGTGTATGAGACATTTTAACAATCGACAACAAAAGTTACACATCATTTCACTGATTAATAGTTGTAGTACATTAAAAAACTGTAAGAAATATTGCTGAAATAAATCACACATGAAACTTTAGTGCTATTGCTCTGCAATTGCCTCCCAATGATTCAAAGCTCTAGTGGTAACGACACTCATTACACCATCACAAATAACCAGAATGAACAAACCTATGCCAATATATTTCATATCACATTTTAATTCGAGCTGTGTTGTAATTACAGCTGCTCCAGCGTCATCTGTCCAAACCCTCCATGTTTTTGATAAAAATGAAATCCCGCGCTGCTTCACTTTTCCGCTTACAAAACAGAAATGTCTCCAAAGAGGTATGGCTCAGCTGGAATGATTCTAATAATATGCTTATGCTATGCACATGTGCCACTTGTGTATGATGTCTAGTGTGAATTCGAGGTAAAGCGCCATAGTCTGATAGTAATTTTCTCAGCAGAGCATAAAAAAGAAAGAAAGAAAGAAAAAAAAACCTGCAAAATAATCAGTTCGGATATTGTACTCTGAGCAGTCGGGACATTATTGCAGGGCGTAAATCTCTCACCGCTGCATGGCAAGCTGACTATAATGTTGTGTGTCCTCTGTAAAGCGCCAGTAAATGGGCTGACAGGATCGCTGAGACATATTTCATGCGTCAGGACTGTGAGAGGTTGAGGAATTGGGTTGCCAATCTGATAAGGACCAGTGAACGTTTTACAGAAAGTTTCTGAGACACCAGAAAATTACACCTTACTTTTCTTCTCTCTCGATTTCTTTCCTTGCCTCTCACACACTCACTGCATTCCTTTACCTGGTTCATTTTCATACTGTCTTTAAAAAAGAGACTGAATTATGAATAAATTGCTTTGTACAGGATGAATACATGCTTATAGTTGAAATTGGCTTTATACAGTATTCTTGCAACGTCGATTAGAGTTTTAGTTTTAGTTTTAGTAGGCACAGTGGATTAGTGGTTAACATGTCGCCTTGCACCTCCAGGGACCGGGTTCGATTCTCGCCTTGGGTCTCTGTGCATCGAGTTTGTATGTTCTCCCAGTGTTTGGTGGGCTTCCTCCAGGTATTCCGGTTTCCTCCCACAGTCCAAAGACATGCAGGTTAGGCTAATTGGCGTTCCCAAATTGTCTTTAGCGTGTGAATCAGGTCCAACCAGTGTTTGATGTAAAATGGGAATAAATACAATGGTCACCCATTACCTTGTTGGACTACAAATGTTCATGGATGGATGGAATTTTGTTTTGAAGAACTACAATCATTATCACTAACTTTAGCATAAACTTTTGATAAACTTTTGAAATTTAACTCCAACACTTCAGATACCTATTAGCACACTAATAACATAAAAGAGGAGTAACATACTCTATAAATGTAGTCTCAATTTTTTGTAATTTCACTTTTTCCTGAACTCACATTTTTGATCCACTGTAGAGTAGCTCTAAACCCTCCGACAAGTTGCCGTCATTGTCAGTTTGTTAGCAAGCGAGCTAATGCATATAGTAGCGTTAGCCCATATGGTAAATAATCCCAACCCAAGCAAGGCCCTGGTTCTCTGCTAGGCTAGCTCAGCTAATTAGCCAAAGGAAGGTGGGATTACTTGACAGACAGAGTCAGCTATACGAATATCCTCGCTGTTTCTCGGCTGCTCTAATTTCTGGCTAAGTGCCAGGTTTTGGCAGTTTCATTTCGGCGTCTGTTGAAGGGAGCGGAGCAGCGTTTGACACCAGGCAGTGAAGCTCGTGTCAGATGATGCGCGGTTTGCGGGAAAAAACGGTCTCGATTCCCTGACGGTCCTTGACATCTCATTGAAGAGCACCTGGATTATCCTGGATTATCACACCCACCCCCATGCATTTTTATAACAACAGCTGCTCTGAATTAATCTCTTTGCCATTAGATGGAGAAACAGGTATTGTTTATTAATGAACACGTCTCGCTCGGGTTCATATCCAGTTGTGGGAACCTGAGCCGTAATGCTGTGTGACTATCTGGATCAGTTTGGAGCTATAAACATCAGTATCTACAGTATCTGTATCCGGATTTAAACCTAAAGTGACATGTGACTGAAACCCTAAAAAACACTGGAAAAATACTCGGCACTGTCAGCAATGGCAGCACTGTCAGCATGGTGTGTAAATTCCCTCTAAATGTTATTCCCTCAGCCTCAGCTACATCACTCATTCCATTTATTTTTTCCTTTTTAAAATCCCCCCTCACAAATACGCTTATTATATATAATCAGGCGATTATTAAGTATGAAGCAGTAAATGCTATGAACTAATTGCTGCATGTTCATGTTAATGAAGGAATCATTGGTCTCACGCTCCTCAAATCAAACTGATTGCTAAATAAAAAAATAATTGTAGTTGAAATGGATTACAGGCCTGGTTTTTTTGCATAATATATTTTTGTAGTACTGTAGGGGACTTCCATTCATATGAACATTCGAGTTACAAACTTTCGGAGATATGAACATTTACATTTGGCAAACACTTTTATTCAGAGGGACTTACATTTTTTTTTTCATTATACATTTGAGCAGTTGAGGGTTAAGGGCCTTGCTCAAGGGCCCAACAGTGGCAACTTGGTGGTTGTGGGGTTTAAACCTGGGATCTTCCGAACCGTAGTCCAATGCCTTAACCACTGAGCTACCTCTGACCCCCTGAACATGCATTGGCTCAGGTTCGGTCAAGGAAGTTAGATCACATGTCCAGTGTACATTGTCACAAGCATGCAGCTTGCTTCCTCTGCAAGTGCAGTACAGGCCCAGGATGTCCAGAAGCAAGCGTAAAAGCAGCAGTGATGAAGCCGGTACTGCTAAGAAGCGCCATGCAATAATGCTTGCTCGTTCTTTTAACATCAATCATTCAACCACTGGCACGATTGTAAAAACCACTTGACTGTAATATACTGTGTGTAGTCCATTGTGTTAGTATCTCAGTACCTAGACAATGTTGGTTGGACTTAGGAACGAGCTTCCACAACGGAAATCACAGAAATTTTTAATTAAATGCAGAAACAGTTTTGGGCAAGCGTTTGTACCAGGACAACAAATTCTTTGGAGAATTTCTAATTTTTTTTGGTTTATCATATCATAAACATATTCTACAATTGATTTCAGTATTTGGTGCTGCACAATTAATCGTCAGGTAATATACACATAGTTAAGAGTTTATGTAGACATTGTCAATAATTTAAGTGTTTGTTTTTTAAAATGATTTTAGATGCTAAATAATTATCAATACGCAATCGTTATATGACTCACAAATAATCATAAAAAAGATCAAACCGTGCAGCCGGAACAGTATTAAACCTCAGTTTATATATTTTATCTTAGTGCTTTTAGTTTTATACAGACAAAATTGCATACTTTTTTTTTTTTTTCAAAGTATTGAGTTGGATCACAGCAGGAGTCTATCCTTGCAATACTGCTGCTTTTTATTTTATAATTATACCCCCTTATTGTTCTCTATTATAAGTAAAAATTCCATAAAATATAAATTTTCAATAAATTGCACAACACTTTAATCTGCCTTACAGCAAATTTGCCATGCTTCTTCAACAGGATCAGTTTTTCTTTTCTTTTTTCGAAATAGCAGGTCTAGTGTCATTAAGAGAAGGATTAGTCGTAGCAATGTGGCAAGCATGTGACACAAAAGCTGATTTTTTTTTCTTTCTTACAAATTATTGTATATTATGCCCTTTGAGGTGAAATAAATAAATAATGTAAAATAAAGTGCTAATATGTTTGGCTTGACCATGGAAACAAGCGTGTCTATTTTTATGAGCGTTAATAGCAGGATGCATGGTGGGAGATGAAGGGCTCCAGTTCTTGCACACCTACACGTCCTTTTCTGTGTGATTTTACAGACCTGGGCTGCTACAGCTTCACTCACAGTGTTGGCTAACATTCTCTCGGAGCCCGCCGGAGTATTTTCGGCACCAGGAAATGTGCAATATGCAAAAAGAATTGGCTTCATGCAGTTCGAACACTGTCAGTGTTCAGTTTCGATTTTCTTTTGAGCGCCATTTGTAATACTCAATATTCAATCTGTCTACCTGTCTTGCTGTGTATACCTGATCTGCCTGTATAACTGTATTTACTTTCTTGCATTCCCAGAGCTTGGCTTCAAGTGCAATTTAATACTGTGGTGGTACTTCATGCCAGTGTGGCAGCGGAAAAAAAAAAAAAAATCCTAATGTGCTATCGGGAGCGGTTAAATGATTTGCTATCCTTTCAAGCGCTCTGGCAGGGGCTTTCGATCTGGCTATCGTCCCAGGCGAATAGACATCGGTCATTGCTCGGTCCTCGGGGGACATTAGAGCAAATCAGCACATCGCGCCTGAGCCGCTGGCACGTCGCTGCTAGGCTTTGGCCTCGTCCCAGTTCCCAGCGGCTCGGACGTGCTCTCCTACACAGGAGCCTCTGCTTAAGCCAAATTGAATCAGATCCTCGGTAAAGGGTTAACTCTGCTCCTATAGCCCTGCGTGCGCATTACTGGATATGGAACAGGGCGGGGTAAGTGGCTCAGGAGGGGTCTCGTAAAACACTGATCATAAAGCCTGACTTGAAGATTGGATTAAGAGCAGAGTGGCCCCTCCTAAAAAAGAGTGCAGTTTATTAGAGCCTTATCTTAAGTGATAATGTTACCATGAAGGGCTGTGTAATGGCAGTAGAGTGGACTATAGCCATATAAAAGATATGGGCTCGTGGCAGAAAGGGAGACGGTGATAGGCTCTGAGTGCAGGAAGAAAGCACTTTTATTGCAAAGGAGAAGGAGATGTGGAATCAGATGGGAGCTTCTGCTACGGCACATCCTAAACTTATGATTGTGCCTCTACTTTAGGGTGCACGAGTTTGAGATATTATATTGAGAAATTTTGTGAAAAAAAAAAAAAGGTAAAATTGATTTTAAGACACCGTTGTGTACAATAATCCACTAATTGCTCTTCTTTCTTATTAACGATGTGATGATTAAAAACTCTTGAGTTGTCAGTATTTTGCATTTAGTTGTTAGAAGCTGAATAAGGTGCCATTATCATGAAAGACAGAGTGCTAACAACACTCCTTAGCCAAAATATACAGTTGTTTCGGTCGACACTGCCACGTTCAACTGCACGCTTGATAGCCGCTGTATCAAATGCAGCAGAGGCATGTTACAAGGTGGCCATTATAGGGATTATAATTAAAAACATCTGTTTTGTTAAGAGTCAACCTGCTTCTCTTTATTTGTTTAAAGCAGATTGCTGTTTCTATATGCCACACACTTCACCATCATCTTCTCCTGACTTTTCTTTTTCTTTTTTTTTTTTTTCATCTGGTAGTAAAACCTGTTTATTTTAGCAGGGTGTGTTTAATGAAGCCGAAAGTACAGCAGCATCTTTCTGCATCCACTCACCAACAAGCTGCTGTAAACTTGCCCCGCAGCTCATAAGTACCCGCGGTGACACAGGTGTCACAAACCCTTTAAATATTCTAGAAAGTTGCTTATTCAGCTTCATCCTTGTTGGGCCCTCTTTTGCAACTCTATTGGTTACGATTCTTCTTGGAAGGCTGCCCAAAAGATTTTGGAGTGTTTCTGTGAGAATTTGTGCCAATTTGTTCTGTAGATCGTTTATAAGGTCAGGCACTGATGTTGGACGAAAAGGACTGGCTCGCAATCTCCGTTATAGTTCATGGTGCTCAATAGGGTTAAGGTCAGGGCTCTATGTTAGGGCCAGTCGAGTTTTTCCACCCCGAACTCATCAACCCGTGTCTTTATAGTCCTTGCATTGTGCACTGGGGCACCGTCATGTTGGAATAGAAGAGGGCCTGCCCCAAACTGTTGCCTCAAAAGTTGGAAGCATAGCATTTTGTTTTGGTTGAGGCGAATACTTTTGTCCTTATTGTGTATGTCACATAGGGCTTTTAACCCTTTAATTGTCAGGGAAAATGCCATGTGATGTCTTTTAAAATGTGTTTCATGTGGTCTAGGTAGCCTGTGTTACATCCCTCATAATTTACCTTGGGTCCGGGCTCTTATGGGTTAATCCGTCTTCTCAAATAACATTGTATCAACTCCCGTCGCAAACAGCACATCCTGGTTCACAACACTGCAAAAGCAGCTCCAACTTCTTATAGATTGACCTCATTGGAGTTCTCTATTCAGAAGCGCACGATCTGTAAATGTGGTTTGAAGAAAACAAGTCTGTAAGCTTTTGTGTTCTTTGGGAGCATCGGGAGAACAATGATGTGAAAAAGCTGAGTCAGACAGAAAACCGAAATCCTTTGAAGAAAAGAAAGCGTATCTGGGAATTTAGCGGGAAAGGATGAAAAAAAAATCTGTTTGAGGTACTTAAGCAAGCTAACAGCTACAGTTCTTTCTCAAACCTTCAGAGAGATTTTTTTTTTTCTTTCCGAAGGCTATGCTATCTAATTGTGGTCTGGTTAGGTACATCAACTCGCACAGAAAAAGTAAACAGAGCTTTCTAAACCTGAAGCTCGGGAAACGGCAACAGGATTGCTGAGACAAATTAAGGTTATCTGAAAACCGCTAAGGTAATCCCCGCCATTGATGTCTGCATGTCTGAAAATGTGTGTGTGTGTGTGTGTGTGCCCGCAAATGGGAATGAGATTACGCCACTCATTCTTTGTATGCTAATTTTATTACCACATATTGTTTCCGTATCTGACACGTAACAGCTTTAGCCTGTGGCTCAAAATGCCTTTTTCATGGCACACCGGCTGTCTTTTATGTTATGACTTCTGCAAGCTAGGCTTTGCGGCAGGGGTTGGGAAAGGAACAGTAATTCACGTTGATATTTTGTGCCTGCTGCAGCATGCTGAAGCGCTCAGGTTTGCATGTCCTGCTGATGCTGATGCCGCTGACAGTAAGGGCTGGCACGGAGCTGCACGTTCTACGAGCGGAGCCGGCGCTAACGCGGCTGCTCTTTAAAAATGCAGCAGACTCGCTCGATTTTAATCACAGTTTCATAAGACACGAGAGCTTCCGAGTTGTCAGCACCCCTCGAACCGGGGGTCTTGAACTCGCAATGATGTTACAAAGTCTACGGATGTCAACGCTGTGAATTATTTAAGCTTACAAAAAAAGGCGCTACTTTTCCAGAAGACTGTTAGTTTTTCTTTCTGTTAAAGCCCGACTACGTCCTCCATGCACCAAGGCTGATTCGTATATTCTTGTTACTGTATGTCATTCTGTTCAATGGTATTGACACTGCCGTTCAGCTTCTCCTTCTTTGTCAATACCATGGCCTGTAATTTGTTCCTGGGTTCGGGAGCACTAAAAGAAAACATGCTTCGTTTAACAGCGAAAACATAAGGGCAGCAGCTAATGAGGCTCTGAGTGTTTGATGACCTCCTTCCATGGCATTGCCTTATAAAGAGCCTGGTCTTTCACCTCTCGTCTTCTCTGTGTTCTGCTGTCCATGCAGTCCTAATGCTACAGACTGGGATTAAAGTATCTGGCACAAAAAGTGACTTTCACGGCCCCTATGCCTCTTCTGTTTGAAGGCTGGAAAACAACCGAGCTTTCATCTTGTGAAACAGTAACAAAGCCTGAAGATGCATTCACTGAGAAAGATGAGAGCCAGGCATTGTACCCCCCCCCTCCGCCATCTCTCTCTATTTTTATTTTATATCCGGCTCTTTTAAGATATCCTCCCTGGAAATGACATCTCCTTCTTAGTACTTTCCATCACTTTATGGGCCTCTGCACAGACGAAAAAAATGGAATCCTGGACCATAAGGATGAAGTCCAATTAAAGGGGCAAGTATGGAGTGGCTCAAGAGATGCACCCGGAGACTTTTCCGCTATAATGACATGGGATGATGCATAGGAACCCGGTCAAGCTGAGCTCCAATTTCTTCACCATAAAGCTAATAGGCGTCGGCTAACGCTGTTACAGGAAGGCACTTTTAAATACTCCAAAGCTATCCTGATGTCCACGGTAGTTTTTTTTTTTTTAAGCTCTTTTCATTATATTTGCTATTCCTGTTGGTGCCAACGTCTGTCCTCTGGTTCACATCCCGGATACCATGGCGTCCTTGGTTCTTCGAAACGGTCACATGCTGCAGCACCTGTGGCAGTGTGTCTGAGGTTTCCACCCACAGGCGAGACAGAGCGAGTACAGAGCGCAGAGAAAAAGGCAAGATGTGAAGCTTTGAGAAGGATGGCGAGGGAAACCGAAAAAAAAGAAAAAAAAAAGTGAAATACGGTAGGTCTGAATTAATGATGGCATTGAAGCAGCGGTAGACCCTGTGGAGGCTTGAACCAGATTTCAACCTGAGTGGATTTTATCCCCTGGAGGTGAGTCGAGCACAGAACGTCAGCGCCATCACACGCCGGCTCTGAGCACGGGCCACGGGGACTGTCGTCAACCCTTACTGCTGCTTTTCCGCTCCTAAATTATATAGGACAGCTATCCATGTAGCTTGTTTATGTACATTATTTATCTGTGCCTAAGAAGCAGCATGACAGTCACTAATAAATTAGAGCGATAGACTGCTGTGAATAAATGGCCTGGTGAAAATCAGGAGAAAATTAACAGGAACAAGAGAGTTTGAGCTGGATGAAATCATGATCTGTAGCCTATTACAAAGGCAAATTACCCATTTCGAAAAAAAAAAAAAAGAAGGCAGGAAGTGTATTATTTCTACCATTACTCGTGATAAACGAAGGAAGAAGCGAAAAAATCTGACTGTTAACGCTGGTGCTTCCTGAATGCCAAATCTCTCCTCCACATTATAAACATCTATTGCTCTGAAAAAAGACTCCGCTAATGTGTCTGCGGCTGAACAGAGCCTATGAGCATATGTCAATAAAATGCCTAGACATGTGGAAGACGGTGAAACGGAGCAAGACAGGATAAGAGATCCCTCCTACGGACAGGCTGTCACCTCCGATCAGTGTGAGGACCTCGTCAAAACTTCAACGCCTTCGCGAGTCAGAATAGGTCAAGAGACTAGGAGAGAGGTTTAGAAGGTTCTCCCGTGCCTCTTGTGAACTGGGTCTACTGACAGGTGTGAAGATATTTAGGTCTAATTAAGCAGAAGTGGTGCCATGGGCCCACACGGAATGAAGATGAAATGGGCAGACTTGTCAAATCAAAGGCGGTCAGATTTGCTGAGCCGCGAATGCAGGCCAGTCACAGATGTGATCCTCGTACCCAGAACCGCCCACGTGTTTCCATGCAGCTGCATGACCTGATCAGTACTGGCTCAGTGGTTTTCAATCCTAGTTCCTGGTAGCTTATTGTCTTGGAAGAGGTTTTCTGTTTACCCTGTTCTGACCTATCTATTACAGCTCATTAGATAATCATCAAGGCCTTAAACAGGAGTCAGGGGTCACCAGGGGCTGTGAGTAGGAATCACGTCGGAAGACTTTTTATTGATCACGCCACACAAGTAGGTACATGAAGATGCGTGATTACTGTAGTATACATGACCACAATTGTTGACAGGTGCACTAATACAGTAAGTTGAATAAAGTCATCATTATCGTTAAAAGGATCGAGAGATAAGGTTGTTGCAAGTTTAGCAAGGAGCTTTGGGTTGAACATGCTTTAACATTTTAGCATTTCAGAAACAGGATCCCCTGTTACACTAAAATGAATAAAGAAGGAGATCCCCTTGAAATGAGAAACATGTGCGTGTGTGACTGTGTGTGTGCAAGCAAATGTGCATTGAGACTCTGTGAAAGGTGCCACAGTGAGTTTGTCACAGCCCATATAACCTTATGGACTGAACAAGTGCCACGAAGAAGGAGAGAGAGAAAAAATATTTCCTTGGGCTTTGAGACAATGTCATACCGATTAAGTCACATGGAGTGACTGGGGCGGCACGTGGAACAGAAAACCCGAAAAGAAAAACAGAAAAACAACAGTACTGATGCAGGACCGAGGCAGACACGACCTATTCTCCAACCCTGAGGCCTTTAAAAGATTCAAATCACAGACATACCTTTATCTTTCCTTTTTCAAAGTTAATAACAGCTTGACATGGATGTTTTTTTGCGTGAGTCTGTCACAAAGGGAAAAGGGCTAGCTAATGGTCTTGTTGATCTCCAGCGGCTATAAGCAGATGTCGGTTCGGGTTCAGCATAAGATGAGAAGAGAGACAACATGAAGCCCAGAGCCTTTAGCAGAGAATGAATTTATAGAGATCTCTTGACGGATATGGACTATACATTACAGATCTTAAACCTATTTGTACTTCTGTTCGCATTGCTTATATCTCCGGGCTTATAGCTTAGGGTAGGTTCTGACCTGCTTAACAAGATTATTTAGCTTGTAATTGAAATGCGAAACGTCTTAAGCTTCGTATCAACATCGTTCAGTATTCAAAGATCATATGCGGATATAAAATAAAGTAGAGCCTACTATATATTAAGTCGTATCCGGTGGCAATGCAGTTTTAAAACGAGTTCCGATGAGCCATCTTAGATTAATCAGATCCCAAATAGAGGCAGCTACTGTAGGTAACCAACTTATTCTCCTGATTATAACACTTTGATTATACACAAACTTCGATTCAAAACCTTTAACAACTTCTTATAGCAAATAGGCTGCAAAGTGCGTAAAGATTCAATTTAAAAATTGGATGTACCAACGTCAGCAGCAACCTCATTTCCCCTCTCATCTGTTCCAACCATTCAGCATTTAGCATCACCAGTGTACTAATCACCGGCCTGATCGTCTGTTCTTATCTTCACTTGTTTCTTACTGGTTCATGCCTTAAGTTAAAAAAATTTTAATGCTTAAATGTTTCTTCAGTCACAGTGCAGCATAACAAATAATAATAATAATAATAATAAAACACCTTGTTACACTTTTTAGGTACAGGGACTAAACGGAAAATGCCAAAAAAATTAGAGCCAAAAAATTCCTTTAGGAAGCCTGAAGCACTATTTCTTAGGATGACATTAGAAAAACAGGCTTTTTGGAAAAAAATTATAAAGAAATGGGGGGAGGATCAAGACATTTGCACAGTACTGTATACCATATGTCTTGGTACTGTGGAAAAAGACCTTAGTAATGCAATCTCAACCATAGGCGAGAGTGAAACCCCCAAAACTTATTTTAACAATATATATATATATATATATATATATATATATATATATATATATATATATATATATATATATTATATATATTAACAAGAGTTTTGGGTATGACGAGGCCGGTCAAATTTTCCTTGTTTGGAAATAAATAGGTACACTTTGATTTTGGCGTCTGTAAATAAATAAAACTGTCTGAGATAACGGTTTCACTGTTGAATATGTTTTTTTGGAAATGCAAGTAAAGGGATCAAAATTAGGTCACCCACAGAGATGTAAGACCATGCATCATCAATTATAGTCCAGAGATCTGCAGGCCAGCTCAGTTTGGTCACCAGATAGTTAGCTGATATCATGTCTCAGAGCAGGGAAATGACCAAAGTGTCCTGGTGTCTCTGGAATCGATGTCCAGTACATTAGAAAATGAGGTCTGTCTAGGACTTTTTCACCTCCAGCCACAAAACTGTCAAAAAACACACAGGTCAATAGGTCAATCTCAGCCACAGACACTAAGTGATAATAATACATAAAGCCTTGCCATGCCCTTTTTTTTTCCAGAGGACTGAGCGAGTTGAATTAAGTGATTTAGCTGGAAAATGGGCTTTGTGAGCGAGGTGCAGTGCCCTCGAGCTTAGGCAGCTAGCCTTCTCTGCCTTGTGTCACTGTTCGAGATGGCAGCCAGCAAAGATTTGCGAATCGCCTTCGGTGGACTGTTGGACTACACAGAGCTTGTTGTGTTTAAAAATAAGAGGCTTTTCCGAAGAACACTGGAGCTTTGATAGTAACCGTCCAGCGTCGTCACAAAGAGTGGCTTTTAAATGAGATAGACTTTTTGTGACTTTGATGGCAAATGTACGATATTGCTTTGAACTTCTGCCTCCTATAGTATGTCTGTTCGGGAAACAGACGCGTCTTTAATAGCTACACAACGTTCAATGTTTTACATGAGACGGTTATTCAGGAGGAAATTACAATTCAGCTCTTTGAAATGAAATCCAATATTCATTACAACGAACGGTTCTGAGAAAGAAAGGGGGAAAAAAAACAGTCTAGCTATTGAGGTCAAAATCTGAAACATTTTAATAAAGATTAAAGGCAGCATATGGAAATAGGACGATCTATAATAAATATAAAGTATGATTAATAATGATAATTTATTAGCATCATAAAGTGCACTGTAAAGCTGTAATATTGATCTTTTTCTAGCTCAACATACAGTTACTTTGCGATTTAATGCTGTGCATTGAGATGAGAAAATAAAGACTTGAACCAGATGGCGTAAAAGAAAAAGAAAAAACGCTTGACTTGTAATGACTTGGCTTTTTTTTAAAGGGACTACCATGGTACGCTAGCTCACACTTTCTTTGCATACATAAGGACTGTGTTAGGTATATATTAATGCATTCAATTAGATTAAATTATTACCCAGAAAACAGTACTGGAAGATCATCAGAAATTGTGGGAGGGGGGAAGATCGATTATTTATTTATTTATATATATATATATATATATTTTTTAAGCTCTACTTACTGGAATGGATACCAGCCAGGGTTTCATAGCCATCCACTCTAACACTTCCATATACGGAAATAGAATGTATAAAAGTCAGAAATGGTTGGTGTATCTGTGAAACAGACTGATTCCTACCCCCGCCAGAGACTCCGCAGTTCCTAGCTGTGTCCCCTTTAGTGTCAGAACCCTGTCAGATGGTGTGCGTGCCAGTGTGGAGATGCCAACGCCGGGGACTAGTGCATGTCTCCGTTCTTCAAGAGGCCTCATCTGACAAGTCCCCTTGTGTTCCCCTGTCCCATTCATTGAAATGTTAGGGAAAAGAAAAGAGCCTGGCACGATGATATAAGCTGCAGCATGTGTCAAACGTGAAGCCTCGTTCAGGGGTCAAGGATCAAGGTTGGGGCCACCATATCTTTGGGCTTGTCTGCCAAGGCAGTCCTACAGTGGTGACACAGTAGGCTGGGAAAGTGGCGGTGAATGTGTCTTTGTGTGAGAAAACAGTAAAAGTTTCTTTGTGCTCGTGTGGCTGACTGATCAGTTTTATATATATATATATATATATATATATATATATATATATATATATATATATATATATATACCAGGTTTGATGCAAAATTCAAACTGCTGACATGACAGTATGAGGCCTTTTTATCAATAGCCTTCACAGTATTAACAGTAATTGCAAAGATTTAAGGTCTGCCCACATTCGTACGAAAGCTGTACATGACAAAGGGTTGCTAGAATTACATTTTCTCTACGGTTTTGACAACCTTGTAGGCATAAAAGCAGACTTTCAAGGCAGGAGTGTTATTGATTTAGAGTACAGTCGTTGTGTTGAGCACTTCTATCTCTTGATAATTTCTTCACAAGGTTAAAGTTAGCTTCACCATTTTTTTTACGCACATTTTTTTTGTTCTGCCTTAAAACAATCCAGTAGTTCCTTTTTTTTTTTCACAATCGTACTGATTAGTGCACACTTTTGTCGTATTTTGGAGTTGCTTTCCATACAAAAGCAAAGAGAACAACCGGAGTATCCGATGATCCAATCCTACACCATTTGACACTTTCACAACCCAAATCAGTTATCCTGACCAGAACAGATGAATTAATGCAATCTTCCAACCTGCTTTTTTAAATATTTCGTTGATGGAGGCGTACCAGGTGCTATACCGCTGTTCCAGGATTTCTCATAGCATTGCAATGAGAAATGAACTCCAACATTAAATGTGATCTAAGGACAAAAATTCCAGTGGATATCTAAGTAGTCTCCTTCACATTTAATTTAGGCATCTGTTTATTTCTCCTAGCATTGCCTGAGGATATGCAGTAATAAAATCTTCCCTTCAAATGTCGCCATACAGAATGCTTGGTCTTGCAATTAAGGCCGATGCTAAGTGTTCAGAACAGAAACTCGTTAGCTGGTTCAAGGCATCTTTATTGATTGTGCTCATGTGGCACCCCATGACGCTAATGGGAATTCTGGAGGAGGAGGGTAGCGGATCATTGAACAGAACAACTCAATGAACCCATAGATTACTTGTGTTGTCAGCAGTGTTATTAGAGCTGGGGCTGTAGCATGAAGGAAGTAGGTACAATCAAGACTGTTGCTGTTTACAGTATGTTGGTGTTGGAGGCATTATCATGATGCACAGTTAACGGCAAGGGGAAAGTCAAACCAGGACTTTTGATTGTGTAGTACAACAGAGCACAGTTTGAAAATAATAATAATAATAATAAAAAAACTTCCTTTGTTTCCCTATATAATCCCCTGCTACACTAATGCATTTATCCCAGTGTTTCATCCTAGTGCTTGGATACAATCAAGGTTCAAAGTTTTCTCAGGACATTAAAGCCATAATCAGACTGCCACAGACTTTATGTCTGCAATGCTGGCCTCCCAGGAACTCCGTTATAGGGTTACTGATCGAAAGGTCGGGGTTTAAGCCCGAGAAATGGTAAGTTGTTAGTGTTGAGCCCTTGAGCAAGGCCTTTCAGGTGTCTGACCTTGCGCTCTGACCCCTACTTCTTAACTGGAATATAAGAAAGAAAAATAATTTTACTGTGCTGTAAGGTACTGTACATGGGACAGATAATTTAACAATAATTTATTATTATTATTATTATTATTATTATTATTAATGTTCCAAACATGGGAAATGGCTTTGAGCGAGGTCAGGACTGTACACTGGATGTGGCAATACCTTCCTTCTTTGTATGATTTTGCATATAGTTCCCACACACAGATGCGTTTATTTCACAATTTGGTGATCTGTCGCTTTTTAAGGATCAGGTGCTCCACTCTCGCAAAACAACTGCATCGGGCTCCGAGCCATCAAGACCTGGATCGTCATGCATGGACGTCTGGCCTTCTTTAAAATGTTTGCGGCATTCAAAATTTCATCAACGAATCTCATCATTGTACTGGACTTGAAGCCTTTTTTAAAGGCAGATTGATTTTATGTTTTCATTCACTAGAAATGTCATGACAAGTCCCGTTTCGAATTGAATACCACTCGTACAGTATATTGCACTTAGTTTAGCACTTTAAACAGAAGCAGTTTTACAGATGCAGGTCAACTCTTTTGAGGAACCGGAGGATTCTATTCCCTTTTGGTAACATCGGAATACAGGATTACTGTATAAATCATTATTCTGCGAGAACTGTTCGCTTTTGTGTGTTGAAATGACATTCTGCATACGCATTACAGCTCCCAGGGCAGTCTTTAAAGCCTTAGAAATAAACCGTGTCGGGATCTGGCACCACATGTCCAGCTCAATAAAGGGATCTGTATTGATCATCTCGAGATCCATTCGCATAGATTTGTTCCTATCAGTCAGAGCAACACTAGCGGGTAGCGCCGTACCTTTACCGACTCATGCCGTCTCGATGCGCTTCATCGTCTTCGCTCTGCTGTTACACAGGTGTCAGATCATTCAAGATTTATTACCATCCTACAGCAAACCCTCATCCCTGTCAGTCTGCTGTTCTGACCTCGGTTAATCACAAACTGGCAATGGCTCACGAGCGCACACATACACATTCCCTATCCCGCAGCTCGAGATATGTTTACCCGTTATATGCAGATGCCTGTCATTGTGTCATGGTGATAGCATAGCCATCAATCAAAGTTGTGACGCTCTGCCCAATCTGGACGGTTTTTAGGTCATCGCTAAAATGTTCATGCAGTCCCTTCACTGAGTGTTATTATTTGTCAAAAGAAATAGAGGGGGAAATCAATTTTCTTGTCCTCTTGTCTTATTTATCAAACATCCCGGCTGTCCCTTCATCTTTTTTAAGTGTTAGAATTTTTTTTTCTCTTTTTTTTTTTTTCGTTTTGATTGTCGCAAACAGAACAAAAATTAATTTGATTGTGAACATCAGAGAAACTGCTATGCTTGTGTCTTTCAAACAGCATCGAGCCGCCTTTGATTACTGAAGCCCACTTATGTTCTTGACTGATTACGATTTGTGTAGAGCTTCATGCGGAGCGCGGGGCTTTAGGGCCATGTTGGTTCGACACACCATCCATTAGCCATCTGTTGTGTTGCTTGAGTTCTGCACTGTCCAGCGGATTACTACACGTGTGTTCATGTGCAGAAGTGTGTCCCCTACTTTACGATTTTAAATGTAGCACTCAGATTAGTGGAGCCTATATAAAAGCAAGACTGGGACGTTTTAACAGGAGATCCCTTCATGACCTGGTTTCAGGGGGCAATATCCCGAGCAAGTGGATGCAGATAAGTGAAAGTTAATGTCCTTTACTCTTTAAAGCCACAACCAGGGATTTAAAGACAATAAAGTAGAAAGCTTGGGTATTTTTTTTTCCGAGTAGTATGCGACGTAATCCCCAGTGGAACACGGAACGTTATTTAGAAAAATAACCAGCTCAAAGCCCAAGTACAGTCCCCTGAGTTCTTGTTGAATTCAAGAGAACCTGTAACCACTTGACTTCATTTCAAAAACACATGGATGCTTGACCCTCCATTAAGAATGATAGCTTAATTCCACTAGAGTTCAATGATCTATAAAGAAGTGTGGAAAAAATACATAATATGTTTGGAGAGTGTATGGAGCGCGGGAGCGACTTCGCGATGTACTTTGCCGGAACGAGGCTCGATTAAGTGTCATAGACGAGCTGGTCGTCTAGGGAAAATGAACCAGGATGACAGGAGATCAATGACGGAGCAGCAAGATAATCACAGCCAAATCACCACCATCTGCCCTTAATCTCCCACGCTTGATGCCAATCCCCTAATCCCTTCAATCTGCAGCACTCACTTTACGGCTGCAGTAATCCACACATCCACACAATACCGTTCTATTATTGAAGTGCCCTACCTCCAAAGCCACTTCAGGAAAGTCTACATCCTGCACACCAGCACCACTTATACAGTAGTACTCAACAAAGCGTTGTGGCAGTAGCACTCTAGTCCTTGGAGTCTATAAGACTTTAGTTCCGTTGAACTGAAAGACAGTCATTCCTAGGGTTAAATGTTAATGTGATGTTTAAGGCTTTCCACATCTAGGGTTACCAATTTGATCATGACAAGCTTGTGTTGTTGTGTGTGTGGACATTTGGGTTTTCCACCAGGTTTACCAGTTTTCTTTCACTTTTCCAAATGGATTACCTCTAGGTACTGTATCGCTCAATTTAATTCAGTAATAGCAACGTTTACCGTTTGATTTAGTTTTGAGCAGCTATATTTCTTACAGGTTTTAAAGTTTGAAAGTATCTGATAAGCGTTAAAATGCTGTGTTTATTGTTCTGGTAATTGTGACAAAGTGATGTTTTATTTTTCATGGCAATCATCAACTCCTCTCTCCATTAGAATAGGTGGCAGTAACGCACACACACACACCAGCTATAAACTCAAAACTTGAGCAAAATGCTAGGATGTGCAGAATATGCAAGCGAATTGTACAGTAGTTCCTGAAAAAGTTGTATATACTGTACGAGGAATATTCGAGTCAATCCAGGATTTGTAATGAAATTCGTGCAAACATTTTAAAGAACGCCATATGTTTGTATATTCTATTCCTGGCCAAGGTGTCTCAGAGCCCACCGCAGTCCTTCCTGTGAACATTTAGCGAGTGGAATGCCTGGGCCTTGAAAGATGACGGATAACTTGTCGCCTTGCACATTACAGAAACTTATCTGGGAGTTATTGCTCCATCCGATGTACTGTCCTGACTTCACTCCAAGCCATTTCCATATGTTTGGATAATTAAAGGAGTTCCTGGCAGGCCAGCGGTTCAGAGGTGAAGCAGGCAGACCCATCAAGGCTCTGGCGTACTAAGAAAACTTTCTACCATGATTGTATCCAAACCCTTGTAAAATGCTACAATAAGTGTATTAGTGCAACAGGGGATTATATAGAGAAATAAAGGGTTAACAACCCTAGGGTGTTTGGTAATTCTGGACAATCAAAAATCCTGGTTTGACTTGAACGGCGCTTGTATTTCTAAAGAATTTGTCAGTTTAGATGATTTAATGTCTACGCATACATTTTGTTTGTAAAAATGACTTAACAAGTGTCAATTAATTTTGAATTTAAAAAAGGATCAGCAAAAAATGGCTTAAATGACACAGCTTTAGTGTGTGTGTGTGTGCATGGTGCACTGTGGTGATCCGGCGTCCACTGAGATGATCCAGTGTGTATTCTGTCCTTGCACCCAGTCTCCCTCAAACGAGGAAAGGATCCACTCTGACCCTTACCAGGATAACGTGCTCACTCAAGATGAATGAATAAATGTAACATTTTAAAAGGGATCTGAAATGATGAATGATCCTAGTAAAGTGCTAGTCATGAGGCTTTGTTTGTTGTTAATACACTGTAAGACAGTACAAGATTGATGAAGTAGAAACTCCATAAGCCATGCATTAATTATCCATTGTCCAAACAGCAGTGCAGTCAGGATCCATTTTATCCAAGGACCCCGGAATACACAACAAGGTCTGTACTATTAATCTCTATAAAGAAGAAAACCCCTTTTTTTTTTTTTTATAGCAATTTCTTAAAACCTAACAAGGTGAAGGGCATAAGTACGCTGTTGGGTCAAGCAGAATGAGAAGTCCGAGGCAGAAAAATGCTTGGAGACAGTAGCTTGATGAATCCAATCTGCTACATACAGTACTGTATATCCACCCTCCTTTAGTTATTACCCAGAGCGTGCGTGTGACCGCGTGTAAGGTCACCGACCAGTTCCAACTGCCTCGTTTCCTGCCAACACCACACGCAATTGCAGGATCGAGGATTGAGGGCTTCAAGGTTAGCATGGAGGTCTCTTTTAGGGAGCAAGAAGCAGTTTTCCAATGAAGTTTGGACAAATTATTTGTAATTGCAGGAAGGGAAACAACAAGAACACCGACAGCAACACAACCCCAACTCTGAAACACCCCCAGGCACTCTTGTTCTTGTCCGACTTTTTTTTCCAAAACAATAACGTTACTCCCATTTTTAATCTTCTTGATTCCAAAGTAAATGCCCCCATGTAGCTAAGGTTTCTCATACAACATGACAAAGGTTCACTCCAGACTTTTCTTTCCACTCTTGTTTCTCAGACATGCCTCCTGAGGATCAGTTTGACAGTCGGTATAGGTCAGAGCTCCAGAGCTTTCCGTAACTAAGTGACTCGCAAGGTGTTTTCCATGTGCCCTGATCTTCCTCTGGGTGGGCTAAACTCACCAGCGACAGCTTGTTTACTTGTTTGCAAAAGCTAGCCATCGGGACAACAATCCCAAAGTGTCTTCCCAAAGAGTCACTGAAGCTACACCTGGTATGTTCGGTGGAAAAGTGGGTCTGTTTACTCGGAAAAAAAGACAAACACATTTTAAAACATGGCGGTGGATAGCAGATGCTTTGCGGCTATTTTGGAATTAGTGGTCCAGCACTTGTGAAGCCTGAAAGCATTGTGAATTCCACTATGCTTTTTCTAAAACCTTGGTAAATCTACCAAGAGTGCATGATATTTTCATTATAAACATATTCAAATCAAGTTGGTAGATTTAAACCATAAGCAACCATAAAGCCTATCCCAGGAAAATTTGTGCCAATCCATTGCAGAGTGCGCGCACACACACACACATGCTATGAAAATTTGGGAACGCCAATAAACCCAATCTATATGTCTATGGACTGTGGGAGGAAACTGGAGTTCTCTGAGGAAACCCACCAAGCCTGTGGGAGAAGATGCAAAGTCAATGCACAGTGACCCAATTCAGGAATCCAACTTTCAACCTGGAGGTGTGTTCCCACAGTAGGCCAACATGTATGGGAAGTAAATAACATTGAATTTAGATGCACCCAAGAAACCCAAAGGCACCCAAGACAAGGTCATAAAATAAAATATATCAGAACACCCAGTTTATCACAGCAGGCAAAATGTTCAAGGTTGACCTGGCCTTTACATTTCCCAGATACCAATCCGATTAAGCATCTGTTGGATTCACCAGTCAAACAAGAGCAATCCCCGGTGGCCCCACCTTGCAACCTTTAGCACCCGAGAGAACTGCTGTTAACATCCTGGTGCCACTGCAGATAACCCCTAGAGGTCACATGAAGGCTTGTCCTGCAAGGCCAGAACTGTTCCAATGGCACAGGGGTAATCTAAACCTATTTGGTTTTAATGTTCATAGTTTTAAAGTTATGGCTGATCAGTGTAATTACACCTAGGGCCAATTAGACACAGCTGATTTACCCATCAGCATGTTTTTGGAAGGAAACCAGACAAGGAGACTCATGCAGAGACCAAGCAAAACTTCACACAGACAGTAACTCGAGATCCGGATAAAACCTGGAGTCCTGGAGCTGTGAAGACACAAAGTCACCCTCTATTCCAACCATGCTGTCCATTAAACATCTCCAAAGGATCGGTGCTAATTTTGAAATGAGAGGTCTGCAGAAAACATGGCATTTCTTCAAATGATCATTTTTACATGTATTACTCTTTTTGCTTATTATTATAAAGTGTGCCAATAGCTATTAAATTTGTGTTGAATGCCAAGTCTGCTGCGACATATAGCTGATAAGGGGTTAGTGACATTACTGTCTAACAGGCTTTTATTTCGGACCATAATTATCCATCTAACCAAAAGTTGATCCAAACTGACTGCTTTTATGAGACGCATTAAATATTTAAAACTTACTAATTGCTTTTATCAAGGTCAGTGGCGGGACACTTTTTGTTCCTTGCAAATTATTTGTAAATGGATTGTGAAATGAGAGAAAATATACATTGTTTCTCTTTCTCTCTCTCTCTCTCTGTCTCTCTCGTTCTATTTCTCTCTCTTATTATCATTAATTATTTATTACTGTGATTATTTGTTAGATAGCTGCTTGGCTAGAAGGCAACTTGAATGTGAATTATCCATGGGACATGAATGCAGTTCACATGTCAACTGTCCTAGTTTACTTTTTAAAAAGTTTTTGGTATGATATGAAATATAATTTTAGATTTATTATTTATGCCAAGGGCTTTCTTTCGGTGACATACTGTATAATAGGTCATTCTCAGTGACTAGATCAAGAACTAAACTATATCAAGAAAACTTTAGCATGTCAACCAACCCCAAACTGCTTAAAAGATTTACCAGGGGGTATGACACATTCTGCTGAATATTTTATTAGCTTAAAAAAAAAAAATCCTGGCCTTGATTCATAATACATGCATAATACATGCATTACCTTGTTTTGAATAGGAATTTTCACTTCGCTTTACTTCACTTTTGCTATACATTTACGTCAGTTTTTTTTTTTTTTTTTTACAAAACAAATCTAAGACTATGCTAAGTGTAAAAAAGTTTGAAAAATGCACAGAAGTTATGCACATGTCCTGGCAAAAAAACAACAGGGCTAGCTTAGCTTTCATCCCTCAACTCTTCTAACTGCTGAAAGTAATGGAGTCGAGTGCTTCTGCACTTCAAGAAGCCTTCCAAATGCACGGCAGTACAGCCCAAGAGCATTGAACATAAAGTGGGATTAAGCATGGAGAAAAATACAAATTTATTTACAGCTGTCTTTTTGCCTTTATCCTCCCGAGTGTGTAAGTCTATAGAGGAGTTCAGTCTCTAGCTTTAACGATCTGAGCTGGGACTCGCACAACAATTTATTCATTTATTTATTTATTTTTGACACAGCACTTCGGTCTCATTAGCTGGAGAGGAAAGGGACCTGGGGAAATTGTCAACATGTTCATGTCCCGTCCTCAGTCATAATGCCAGAGTCGTATCCAGTCCACAAGCAAATCAGAAGCCGTGAGCACCTGGAGCAAGTTTGGATTGTGTCCTATTTAATTCTGGCGCCCTCTTTGTGTTGGGTTTTATTTTGGGTTGGAGATTTGCTGCTTTTAATTAATCAATGCTTTTTTGGAACATTTTCCCAGATGTCTCTTCTCCTTCGTGGTGCTATTTAGAGTGGTACCGAGCACTACCCAGCTATAACAGAGATTATAAAATAAACGGCAAATCGAATAAAATAATAGACGCTTACAGGTCACATAGTGTCATTGCGTATGGGTGAGATTCTCCTTGAGTTCATGGTAAAGAGATGTCATGATGACGATGCCAACACCAGCTGCATTCCCATCGCCTAGTAGTTCCTGCTGAAGTGGACTGCATGGCCATGTTAAGTAAGATTCCCCACCGTAGGCATACTCCCTTACCTGACATTCCCTAAACAGGGAGCAGGGAGTAGGGTCTATTAAATGGCGAATAGTATGTATGGAAGAGAACACAGCTTATGACAACGTTGAAGTAAACTACCCCATCCGGTGCACCTAAATTTCATTCCCCATGTTGGATGCCAAGTGGAAGTAATCATTGTTGAAAGTTCAACACCTTGGAGTAGGATCATTAACCAAGTGGATGAATTAACTATCATTAAGTGATAATGCTGCTAAATGTATTATTTTTGGTGGTAAAACCTAATTCAGATGCTGGTAGGGCATTGAGGAGGTGGGAGAGTGTGTGTGGAAAGGAGATGCAAGTGCAAGTGAAACCCAGTGGTTAATGCTTTCTCTTGACGAAATGCTATAGTGTTTTAAGTGGACCCAATTTAGAGAGTTGCAAATACCATTTACACTTCTAACGTACCAGGTATAAAATGGTCCAGATGGATGAACAGGAGCCGTGTAATGCTTTCAAATACAGCACGAGAAGGAAGAAAGAAGCATTTTTTTTTTTAACGTTCATTTTCATCTCTTATTCGCTGGCCCTATTTAAAGTGCAACTTTCAGAAAATCCGCATTCAGTCCAAACCTGCTGGAGCAAGCAATCAGCTCGGTGACGTAACTAGGTCTTTACTGCACCATTGGGGAGCATGTGAGTTGTGGATAAAAGAGGAAGCTTAGACCACCGAGTGCAGACAGCATCTCAATACGCTCTTTGATCCGACATCACTTCCTGCACGGCAATAATGGTTTTGCTTGAAAAAAACAAAAAAAAACAAGAACATAGATGTACACTACTAGTCAAAAGTTTTTTTTTTTTTCATTTTCATTTCATTCTTCAAATCATACTGTATTTGTTAAATGAGCTGTAAACTGAAAAAAAAATGAAGTCAAGGCATTGACAAGGTTAGAAATAATGACTTTCACTTGTAATAAAAAGCTCAGCCTTCAAATGTTGCCTTTGTCAAAGAATTCTCTCTTCGGAACAATTATAATCTTGCAGACCTTTGGTATTCTAGCAGTGAATTTGTTGGAGGTATTATTAACCCATCCTTCTCAACAACCTCGGGTTGTCTGTTGGATCGGGCTTGGTGGGCATGGGTGAGTCTTGGGTGCCTATAATCCTGTCACCAGTTTACTGGTATAGAATTAATAATCATTGTTATTTGATTTACCTGGCAGTTGCGTTAATGTCTTGCAGTACCAGAGGAATTTATTTGAAACCCCCAAAACATTTTACTGGAAGTGTGTATAAGGGCATAGTCTGGAAATAAAGGTTTGTCTTTGGTTCAGGTCTACCATACAGTATGTTCTAACCATGTAACGCATAGTGAGAAGTGGTTGGTATAAATGAGCTAGCGGGACTTAGCCTTTTTTTCAAGGAAACAATGCTTAGAAATAAGAATTATTATTATATAGAATATAGATATAATATTATATAGAATTATGGTATTCATTGTCTTATGTTAACAAATGCCTGGTTTAGGAACAGTGCTCTAGAAAGGTATGAAGTCGAGGCTGGTGGTGATTTCTTCCTAGCCCAGACTGTACATTCAGTGGTGTTCATCATATCTTGAGGGTGACGCCATACCCAATAAAAAAACCAAACAAGACGCTATGTTTTTACTGGCAGTCTGTCTATGATTTTATAGTGCTTTGGGTGTTTCATGTGAAAGATGCCATAACATACAAGGTCAAAATTAATTTGATCAGTTACCCACTGACAAAAAGAAAAGAGATTTATGGTCATCAGCTATACAGCAGGTGGACGAGGTCTGGTACTGGCCAAAAATGAACTAGTTTTTGTGTTGTGGCCATTTTACTTTAGAACGCATAATAAAATAAATGTTCATTAAATTTAACATATGGTGGCAAAGTGGCGTAGTGATTAGCAATGTGGTCTCGCACCTGCAGGGTCATGGGTTTGATTCCCGCCTCAGGGTCAGGCTGCGTTAAGTTTGCATGTCCTTCCAGTACTGTACTTGGTGGGTTGCCTCTGGGGATGCAGGTTACCTTCAAAAGTCCAAAGACATGCAGTTTAGACTAACTGCCATAGTGTATACATGTGTAGCATCACTGACATTTTTTATTTAGTTTCCTTAAATCCTAAATGAGATCAATTGTTTCCTAGCCTATTTTAAAATCACACTCTTTCATCATACGTGGTAAATGGCTAAAAACAGCGGTGTGAGATAGCAGAGAGGCAGGCGGATCACAAGATGGGGAACAAAAATAGGCACTGAACCGACACGTTTAGTAATAGAATGTGAACTACGCTGATGTTCTGCTTAAATAACGTTTCGTTATTGTACTAAATGATACTTTAACACTCAGTTCTACCTGATGAGACCGCGGTAGATATGACCATGCTGTAAATCTGTCGGTCCACTGTCCTCGAAAGTGTTATAAAGAACAGCTGGAGCTGATAAAAATCTGTGCAATCTAACGAATGTAGTTTCTTAACATAAAACATTGTATTGTCTCTCGTCACGTGTTCAGTAAAATCCATGAGGGTAAATTTAGCCAGTGATTCATCATGATTTGGCTTGGGGCAGTATTGTCTTTGGCGGCCATGATTGCCAGACCAAATGGCGAACTCTTGCATTCTGAATCACGTGACTGCGAGAGCTCCGCTGGCTGACTGGTTGCTACCAGACTGCATTTTCGTACATAGCGTCTTGTCTTTAACACCATGCTCTAACCCTGAACTCAGAGCATCTAAATACATATTTTGCTGAGCTGATCCTCTGCAAGGAGTACAAGAGATTATTCTATAAATGAAACCGATTAAATTTCATCTGACAGATATACAGTACAAACAGAAAAGTAGGAACGGTATACTGATAAATATATTTAAAAAAAATCTATTTATTCCAAAGGCCAAAAATGTGCACTGAAGCTTTCATGACTTTGAAGTACTTGTGTCAAAAAAGCATGCGAACCTTTATCTAAAACTGAATTCACTTGAACTCTGCTTTCATTCCTTGTCTAACAGATCAAGGAAATGTGCAGTACAGAATGTATGTAAGGTGGTGTTTAGTATCATGTTCCAATAAGGGATCTCCTGCTCAGCGCGACGACAGTGCTCGGATACAAAGTAACCCAGTCTCGGCATGTCTATGTGTGTGTGTGTGTGTTTTGGTATGGGGAATAATGAAGAGGCCGAGCTTGTCTCAGCATAGAGGAAGTGTCGGGGTGATATCGACAGGGGAAGAAAAAAAAGCGCTATCCATTTCAGGGACTTTATCGTCCTAAAGCTAAGTGCATGCAAGCACACAGGAAAATGAGATCGCAGGCAAGGTAATGGCTCTCGACAGCTCCTGATCGGAGACAGTATACTTCTCTCAGGATTATGTGAAGTGTCTGTGGAATAGTGAAGTAACTTTATTGACCACATCACGGCCGACCCGGAGCGACACTCAAAACTAACGACTGTACAAGATGAATGTGGTAGTTTTTTTCCCCCCCTTATCTCCCTTCTTTCTTCTACAGCTAAAACCACTGATTAAATTCTCCACACACTAGTCCGTTTCTGAGACACTCTTTGTTTTTTCTCCTTTCCGGAATTGGAAGCGAGCTCCTGTGTATCTTTTCCACAGTGATGCGCTGAACCCTTACTGAGTGACATTATAAGGATTCACATGATTGGATTTTTACATATTTTAGTCCTGATTGGTGGCTTAGTGGTTTGCACTGTCGCCTTGCACCTTCAGGGTCCAGGTTCGATTTCTGGTCAGGTTCGATTCTCGCCTATTTACATGTTCTCCCTGTGCTTGGTGGGTTTCCTCCAGGTACAGTCCAAAGACCTGTAGATTAGGGTAAATGGCATTTCCAAATTGCCCATAATGTGTCAACCAGTATGTATGGATTGGCACATAAGTCTCTCTAGGCCCCCGCGACCCTTTATTCGGGATTAAGTGGTATAGACGATTAGTGAGAATGCGTGAGGCCCGATCTTGTGATTCTTACACCTCTTGCACATAGGCACTAGCGATGTCTTTTGAATCCAGCTGACCCTGGATATAAGCGCTCATATGCTCACCATCTATATAAATAACAGCAGTTTATAGACACATTAACATAACAATGTCAATGTATTAATTCATTCCTTCATTATCTATACCAGTTAACCTGTGAAGGGTCACAGAGGACCAGGGAACTTAGGGTTAGCTGTAAGGCAAGGTGCTATCTGGATTGGATGCCAAGCCATTGCTGGATATAAGCACACACACACACACACACACACACACACACACACACACTCACACCGAATCACACACTATGCACAATTTGGAAATGCCAATAAACTACTTAACTGTAAGAGGAAATCAGAGTACAGAAGGAATGGCAAACTCCACACACACACGCACGCACACACACACGCGCACGCACGCACGCACACACACACAGGAGTAGATGCAAGATTTATACCTCCAACCCTGGTTGACAATGTCAGTTTAAATATTGTAATACTTTGTCTATTTTGCGAAGTCTGATGTCAGTTAAAACTGTGAAGGCTTCATTTTTCAGTTCTTCACCAAGTGTGAAATGTTACATTTACAGCTTTTGTGTGTGTGTGTGTGTGTGCTTTCTCACAAAAAGTAACTCATGATAAACATGCAGGTGTGCAGAATGATGTCTTAATTTATTTATTAATTTATTTATTTATTTTTACCCTTATTTCACTTATCTCCTTTTTTCCTATTTAAATTATACGGTGGGTTTCCTCCTGGAGCTCCGCTTTCCTCCAACAGTCATAAGACATGCTGATAATGCTCATTGTTGTTTCAAAACTGCCCATAGTGTGTGAATGAGTGTGTAAATGAGTGTATGTGTGTGTGTGTGTGTGTGTGTGTGGTTGTGTGCCCTGTCCAAGATGCACCCTACCTCATGCCCGCAATGTCTTGACATAGGATCCAGACTTCAGGCGACCCTGCACAGGATAAGCGGTGTAGATAATAAGTGAATTAATCTTCCATTTAAAAATATATATGAATTACAAGTCCACTAATAGTTATAGTAGTTTTATTTTATTTATAAACTGAGCAGACTTCCAACCTACGTATAACCAACATGTGCAATACAATACAAAGGTCTTGAGACACCCCTCCATTATTTATATGTTGCTCCAAATAAGCCATTATTTTTTATTATAGTCTTGAAGAATAGTTCTCCAGGCTCTCATTTTGTCCACAGGTTTTTGCCTCTCATTTTCACTCCAGTTCCTTTACTTAACCAGTTTGGGGAAAAAAAAGTGACATATGTGACATATGAATCATTTAAGTGTGAAAATAAATAACATCATTTATAAGGCATGAACCAGTGAGAAACAGGTGCAGATGGTGACAGATGTTCAGGCTGGTGATTAGTACTGTACACTGGTGATGCTGAATGCTGAGTGGTTGGAACAGACGAGAGGGGAAATGAGGTCGCTGCTGAGGTTGTTACATAAAACAGCTTATATATCTTTAGGCACTTTGCAGCCTGTCACAATAAAAAAAAAGTCCCAATTTCTATAATATAATCTTAATAAGTGAATAGGAATAAATGAGGCGTGGCTTAAGACTTTTGGACAGCACTGGTCAGTTCATGACACTGGCGTGAGTTGGGACAGAAACATGCACAGAGGTTCGAGGGACATCTCTGGCGGCTCACAACAAGACATCAAAGGCTCAAAAAACATTGGCCTGGTTCCTAGAAGACAAGATCGGATCAGTATAAGCTAACAATCGATACACAGAGCTCTGTTATCAGATGGAAAACTATCGGTATCATTATCATATTTAAAAAGAAATGAAACAAGGGACAATCCTAGTCTCTCTCGATCATACTACACACACTCTCTCTTTTTCTCTCTTTCTTTGTCTCTGTGTTTTCTGCATCAATACTGTATTATTTCACTTCAACCTAAAATACACTGTTGTCCTATCGTTGATCATTTTTCCAATCTTTAACTTTGACCCCTTTATTTCACTGGTATATGAATTTTCAGAGACATATTTATCATAGATTTACTCTCCCTTCTTCCTTTCCCTGTGGTGTGTGTGTGTGTGTGTGTATGTTCGTGCACGCACACGTACTGTATAACCCTGCTCCGCATATTCATGTTTAATTAGCAGGTGAGTAGCTTCCCTGATTATTCATTAGAATGAATCATGACTGAGTTGCACAGGACCAACAGGTTCATCAGCCTCCTCATCGCCCAATCAGCGCTGTACATTTTAATAACCCCGGCAAGACATCATCCCTCAGCTACCGGAGACCACGGAGCCAGCCCGACTTGTTTTTGCTTTCCCTACATCCTGGGTTGTTCAGTATTTCACAGGGAAATGTCTTTTTGCATGCCGCCTCTCCCAACTCTTCATTTCACCGAATGGGCTGTTTGACAGGAAGTGATGGATCTGGGATGGAGCACCTCCCTTGTCCACAAAGGCTTTGTGTTTGCACAGCTGTCTTTGATTTTTATCAAAGATTCATTTTATCTGTACAAACCTGTGAACTCCAAGGATCAGCTTCTAAACTGCTGCTTTTAAAGAACACGCCAATTGTTTTCACAGCACTGGTTGGCTTAAGGCTGTAATTTGCTGATTACTATTCGAATTGAGCTGATTTTCATAGGGTTTACATATTCAAAGTGGGGGAAAAAGCGAATTTGGATGTTTGAGAACTCAAAACTCAGGTGGTGTACTTTGAGTTGCTATTTATAACAATTTAGTCTGATAATGTCTTTGTATTTATCTTATTTATTTATTTTATTCATCTGGTCATTTATTTGCCAGTGGCACAATCTCAAATGACCAACGGTGTTTTCATGGTCACATCGGGCTCTACGGCTTCTAAGACGCCAGTACGTAGTGAACAAAAATGGCCAGGTTATCAAAAAACCCTAAAACCCAAGCAGCACAGGTTTTTGTCGGCAACACAGCATAGGTCAATGATGAGTAAAAAAAAACACATACTTATATTGAAGCGTTGCAGGTGTTTATCGGGTATCAAGTTGTGCAGTTGGGTTTTCAGATATGTCAGGTAAAACGGAAATTTTACCGCCATACCAGGATATGAGAATGACTTGTAGAACTCTCAAAATCAGCATATTATTCTAATTTTATTTGTTCTTGGTCAAAGAACCTGGGTATCTGTGCTATTTCTTGGCCTATGTGACATATTTTTTATTTATTTGCTCAGTCACGTTTAAATACTGTGTAATATACGTACTATCATATTGTCTAGGGCCCTGTTTAGGCCAGGGGTAGCTCAGTGGTTAAGGCATTGGACTACGGTTCGGAAGATCCCGGTTCAAACCCCACAACCACCAAGTTGCCACTGTTGGGCCCTTGAGCAAGGCCCTTAACCCTCAACTGCTCAGATGTATAATGAGATAAAAATGTAAGTCGCTCTGGATAAGAGTGTCTGCCTAAATGTAAATGTCTATTTTGTGCTGAAAAAAGGATACTTCACTCTATACTGCACAATCCTGAGCCCTTTAAATGTTTATAAAAAAAAATTAATAATAATAGCTAAATGTTCTGAGTTTTAAATACTACTTAAATAAATAAGTTCATAATTTCTTCCTAATGATGAATGCGCAGGGAGAAAAACATTGCAACAAATAAACATCGTTATGCTTAATTTTTTACATAATCAGTGGTTCTTAAGTTCTTAAAATGGTTCTGGCTTGAAATCCTTTAGCATTATTTATTTATTTATTTGTGCTTATCACAATTATTTCATATCGCCACTGGTTATGATTTAACAATAATAGAAATGTTTACAATTAGCACTTGTCTCAGCCTAGATGTTCGGACCTCGTCTCCGGTCTGTGTAGACGGGGTTTTGTGTGTTGCTTCTCACGGTCCAAAGACAAACTCTGTAAGCTGATTGGGTTTACATTCCAAATTAAGTGTAGTTTATAATTGAATTTATATTTATTGCTTGTGTGTTACGGGTTGGCAACAGGTCCAATGTGGTGCCTTTGTGCCTTAAGCTTGCTGGGTCCTGCTCCAGACCCCCCTGTGTCTCTACTGTACCTAGAATAAGCCGATAATGGATGAATCTTGTTACCTCTAGCTATGAAAACATATAATTATAATGTATAATGTCTGTTATATGTATGTAATAATGGGGGTAGGGTGGTTCAGGTGTTGGACTGGTGATCAGAAGGTGCCTTTTTCAAGCCCCATCACCGCCGGGATACCAGTGTTGGGCCCATACTGTAGCAATTGGGCATCCAGCTGAACACCAGACCCTGTAAGAAACTGCCGCTACAGTAACATGACGGATATCTCACAAGGGATGGGGAGTGAACATTACCCGATGTGCCTCATGTGCTCGATGAACCCTTATGTATATAATAGCATTATAATTGGATTATAATTGGGTTGTGAAGTCACTCACCCAAACCTTAGCGTTGAAGGAATGACTGTGATAAAATGATGTTAAGATAACACTGAACGAATGACCCCACCACACCATGCAAATGTAACCTCAAAACAACAGGATTCCACCTTTATTTAAAGCACTTGCACCACTTAATGTCCATTCACACAACACAACAATCACATCCCTGCTTCCTTATTTGGTTAAAAGTGTTCAGATATTCCCAAATTTGGGATGGACACAGTTGTAACTGACTTATGTGGTGTGGCATTACATGACTTACTCATTATCTATACCACTTATTCTGTTTAAGCGAGAAGCCTGCTGTCTATCCAAGGGTAGTTGGGGCACGAGGCAGGGTACACCCTGGACAGGGTGCCAATCCATTACAGAGCACACACACTCAAAATCTCTGCTGATTGGAAATGTCTTTGGACTGTGGGAGGAAACCGGAGCTCCAGGAGGAAACCCAAGCATGGGGAGAACGTGCAAACTCAACACACAGACCCAAGGTGGAAATCGAACACTGACCCTGGGGGTGCTAGGCCACAGTGCTTACCACTACGGCACCGATACTTCATTTTCTGAACTATTACTGTGCATTTTTAAAGATGTATCATTCGTTCAAGATTGAATTTTTAAAGATATCTCAAATTTTAAAGATATTCTCAAACGCTACTGTACTGTATGTACTGTGGTCATTGCTGATCTGATGTCATTTTATCAAAGTCATTATACTTTTTTTTTCTAATTCTATTTTTCTCGTATCAACAATGTTTCAGCATTTGTAACATCGCCGTATTAACATTGACAAACTATTCCTTTTGTAATTGAAAGTTGTTTTTAGTCATTTAATCTACATAGCTCCTTTCATACCAAGACATCATGATGACCTTAAAGAGAACTTGGTTTACAAGAAACAAATGCGTACTTTAACACTGGCCTTCAAGTAAAACTGTAGCTTGTTAATATTCCAATGCATGTGATCACTAAATAATTGAAAGTATTTGGAATGAATTTTCAAAGAATTCACTCTGGGATGTTTGTGATTGCGTGTGAGTGTGTGTTTTAGTTGGAGCACCATCACACACACACACACACACACACAGAGAAACTGGGCCATTATCTTTGCTCTTTGCTCAGATATAACTTTGAGGTCACCCGAAAAAAATGTGTCTGTATGTGTTAGAAGGACACATCCTGCTTGTAGTGCAATTTGGGAGAGGATAAGTCATAGGTCAGTAACACATGCTAACACACACACACATACACACACACATCCCGGTGAAGGAGAGAGCTCCTGTACAGTACTCTGCGTCTGCTGTTCTATTAAGGTTCAGTGCAAATGGAATCATGCCTTAACACCAAAAAATGTGTTTTAAAAAAGCAGAAGCATGGTCGTGGCTAAATGGACCTTTTCTCCTGGCCCTTAAAAGCTTTGCTTTCTCTCTAACTGTGTGACTGAATGTGAATCACAGTTCCACATGTAGCCTACACACAAAAGAGGGAAAGAAAGAAAGAGAGAGAGAGAATAAAAAAAAACCACATAGCTTGGCTACTTCTCTCTGAGCACTGACTCACTGGATGATTTGTCATCGTTAACCTCCTTAGTACGTGCAATAAGATAACAAGGATTTATACCCTGATCCGATTCTCCCATCTTAAGTCATATCAAGCTTTTAATTCTCCATCAGCTCTCCTTTCTGATAGCTGATAATGTTCAGTATGCTTATTTCATCTCTCTCTCTCTCTCTCGTTCTGTCTTTGTCTCTCTTTTTTTTGTTCTACGCACACAATAATCTCAGGCAGGTAGCATGAAATTAGAAATCGATTACTGTCTTAAGCGCACGGTTAACCGTATTCAGATGTAAGTATTTGCGTGTGTTTGTATGTATGTATTTATTCGAAAAAAAAAATCCTGCTAGATCGCCCAGGGATTCGTTAGTTACATTTTTAAGGAGGTCGATTCTTTGAAGGGTGTACTGTCCATGTACCCGTTTTAGTGACTGTCTGATAACCCAGACAGACCACAGGATTTGGATACCTTTCACAGCGTTAAGGAAAGGGCAGGAAGAAGAAAAGCTCTCAAAATCTGATTTCAAATGGAATGCCAGAGAAAGGCATTGATTGATTGATTGATTGATTGATTGATTGATTGATTGATTGATCCCTATAATGTGAGACTTGATCATTCTAGTCATGTGATATTGAATATTTGGTTTTGATTGGTCTGAATTTGTATGGTGCATCTGTATGGTGCATGTAAAACATATATGATGACAAATAATATGTAGCTTTACGATACGATATTATCATGATACGTACTGTAGGTGCTGATTCGATTCGTACCCCGATTATGTACTGTGCTTACTGCAAATGTGTGTATAGCTTAGAACCCACCATCTGTAGGATTATAGAGAAACTGCACCATGTTATTACCTTGAACATTTATACATTTATAAGTTAAACATTTATTTAAAAACTTATTTTGGAGGTGATATCTGAATTTTAAATGATTTTATTTATTTTTTTTTAAAGAATTGTGGTCTGTAACTGAAAAGAATTTTCCCCCCATGTCCTATAGAAATCTTTCACGGTGTTGATTTTGTTTTATTATCTACAAGAAAGCAAGGAAGAAAGAGAAAGAAGAGCATGGTGAGGCTTGTTGTTTGTACAGTATCTGCTCTAATGGAAATTCAGAGGAGTAACAATAACCTGTTGACAAGTATTATTCATACAGGGTCGCTGGGCCTGGAACTTATCCCAGGAGGTGGTGGTGTAGCCTGATTGGCATTTCCAAATTTGCTATAGCATATATAGTTGAATATTTTTTTTTCAATCAGTCCTTATCTATAACCTTACCCCATACCTCCTCTGTTTGCACTCTGAGACTCTTGTGCTCTGTACTTTTTTTTTTTTTTATGCCAGAAACGCAAAAGGGCAGAGCATGCTTTTCTCGCCATGCTCCCACTTCAAAGAGCGAGGCACGAGCGGCAAAAATGGGAGTATAAATGGAGCCTTTGAAATGGCCCTGAGGGAGACAAGAAACATGAGGGGGGAAAAGAAGAGAAAGGGGAGCCAAGCTTTTCTGGAAGATTTGGCATGAGAAATGTGGACAAGGCTCGTGATAAAGGCGTCTCCACCCTGTGAGAGGAAAGTGCTGTCCTAATGAACGGCTCACTCTGTAAGAGTGTGTGTAATGTATATCTGTGTATATATACAGTATAGTATACTACAGTATATATAGTCAAATAGTTGAGCTTCTCCAGCATACATGAACTCAAAGACACCCTAGATTGGCTTGTGATGCTGTGATTGACAGGGAAAAGCAAAAAAGAGAACGAGAGAATGCCATCCCGCACATATCCTGAAAGAACAGGCTTTCTTCTGATAACAACATGTTGTACGTGGTACGAGTTCGCTCCGAGCTCTATAATAGAATAGACCGACTCAATTTAAAGTAAAGGTTTTACTCGAAACATTCAACTTTTTCTTTTTTTTATGTTTATCGAGACAAGTAGCTCATCAAGGAAAATACTTTTTATCCATTTATATTTGCAACTTTATATTGTGGACCATGAATGAAGTTATAGTCTGCAGTCACTCATTCACTCACTCATGTTCTATACCGCGTGTTCTCCCTGTGCCTGGTGGGGTTCCCTCTGGGTACTCTGGTTTTCTCCCACCGTCCAAAGACATGCGATTAGGCTAAGTGGCGTTCCCAACTTGTCCGTAGTGTGTGTATGAGTGTGTGAATGAGTGTGTGTTGCAATGGGTTGTCACCCTGCCTAGGATGTACCTAAGTCTCACTGGATTGGCTCCAAGCCCCCTTTGACTCTGTCTACACAATACATTTGTGAATGATGGTTGAGAGTGAGTGAGAGATGAGTGAGTGAGTGAATGAGTAATTCTTTTAACAGTGCTGTTTTAACTCTGTCTGTATTCCAAGCCTTCAGATTCTGATTCTGTGTTTGCATGTGGTGTGTGTGTGTGTGTGTGTGTGTGTGTGTACCATGTTTTTTGCGTTTTTAATGACCTTTTTTTTTGGTGTTAAGGACTCAATTTGTGCTAAACCAGACAAAAACAGTGTGTGTGTGTGTGTGTGTGTGCCACTTTTTAGAAAAAGAGCAGAGAGGGTTAACTGGCTAAAATATTCGCATGCTGTTCTTTCTAGCCCTTTTGAGCTCTCGTGAAGAGCTCCTTCGGAATTAATCTGCAGCATGGACGCTGATAATCAACCTCATTCTTTTATAAGGTGAAGAAGATAAGGACCATGTCTGATTAGAGACACTCGTCAAGGCCGCAGAGAGAGGGAGACAACAGGAGATGAGCGGCTCGCTTAGAGGCGTAGACCAGCTATTGTGTAAAATGTACAGTATATCTCAGTTCCTTTAAATAATATATAGCCTATATATCAGGGTTTCTTTTATTGTCTGAAAATATAACTGACTTTTGCTGTCTTCAGCAGACCGCGCTGCCTTTGTGACTTTGCAACATGCGATTAGTTTGTTTGCCATGTAGTCGGATTTGCTCTCAAATACTCATCGTCATAGTAACTAAGACAGAGATTTCACAAAGGATTATGTGGTACATATTGTAACATCCATACCCAGAGACAGTTCTGAATATACTGTATACACTGCAGTGAAGAGTGACTGAAGCAGAATTTTGAATACCGTCCTTTTGTATTATAGCGATGCATGAAAATGAAGGTTTGAGATACAGTCCTGGTTTGATGTTGAGCCAAAAAAGAGAGAAAAAGAAAGAATAAAATTGTCCAGAAACCTACACGGCCGGTACATTAAGTTCTTGTCTGTTTGGTACGGTGCTTTCAAATTCAATAAACAGTACAGTACGTCGTTTTCTTCAATCATAATGTTTCTCATCAATCTACCTTTTTATTTAGTTCCATGCTTGAGGACATCAGTTGGTCGAGCCACTGCTTGAGTCTGGTGCTTAGTGAAAATCTGTTAAGCTGATTAAAAAAGAAAAGAAAAAACGAGAAAGAAGTTTTCCAGTTTTTCCTTTGCACTAGAGTGGCAGATTAGTCTTGCCGAGAGCAATTCATCTGTTTTTCATTACAAATTGGTGTCTGCCTGGATTTACTGGATAACTCAGTGTTTCACAAAAATAAGTGCGGAATAAAAGACAACATGGCATGCAGTTGGAGCAAACTAATCACTAGAGATCCACTGATTGCAATTTTCTTCTTCAATTCTTTTTCAAAAACTACAATAGACAGCGTAAGATTTTCGTAACTTTAATGACAAATTCAATTAATATATACAACACTGTGCGATAATTCTTGATCCAGGCATTTCTTCGTATCAAATTAAAAGATGCAGATTAAATGAAAGAAATGGAAGCACATGTTTTTCTGCGACAGGCTGAAAAGTCCCTTTAAAAATATACGTAAATTAAAAATATGATTGTTTATGCAACAATCTCAGCAGCAACCTCGTTTCCCCTCTCGTCTGTTCCAACCGCTCAGCATTCAGCATCAGCCATGCACTAATCATCAGCCTGAACATCTGTCATCATCTGCACCTGTTTCTCACTGGTTTATGTCTTAAGGTAGAATATTTTTTTTTTTAATGCTTGAATGATTCATAGGTCACTGTGTGGCTTAACAGAAGTAAGGGAAAAAAAGTTCTTCTGAAATTGCTCAGGTACAGGGACTGAACTTAAAATGGGAGTCAAAAACTGAAGGACTGAAAAAGTCCTTCAGCAAGCCTGGATAACTAATCTTGTTAAACTAAAGTATGGTAAAAAATACAAGAAAGTCTGTCTCTTTGGAAGCGAAATAAGAAGGAATGTGGGGTGGCTCAAGACCTTTTCACTGTACTGAATATAATAAAACGTAGAGTATTATTAAACCTTTTAAATGTTCTCCCAAACTGCATGAGTTTACAAGTTTTTTATACAGATAAAATTTCATTAAAAATGAAAAATTCGTCGGAAAATGCGAAGGTTATCATGTGCTTGCTTCGAGACATGAGCTTCTTGAACTGCTGCATGAGCACCAATAAGAGGCGGGAATAAAGTGCAGACGCAAGTGATTGACTACGATTGATGTGAAAGCGCACCCTTCAAACTGAGAGCTCTCGTTTGCAGATGGCTAGTAAACTCTCGATCTCCAGATGATAGAGAGAATTCATTTCTTTTGATGCAAACCGGTCAATCCGATAGGTCATGGGCCAATCGATTGTTGTGTCTCCAATAACCTTAGCTGTAGTAATAGTAAAAGTCTAAGTTTGTAATAAACTTGTTTTTGTATTTTATTTATCGATTTGTTTTTAGAATAACTGCGACCTTCTGACACAATCAGGTTTGACGGACCTATCATTTTTACCTGTATCTGCTGACTCTGCTCCGGGGCTCTTCTTACATTCCATAGTGAGCAGCAGGTGGGAGAAGGCGGTCGCTTTGTTATCCTTTGTGCATTTGAGTGGACTCGTGTTCGGTCATAATTCAGATAGAGGTCTGGGGAAGCTTGACTGGCTGCGTTTCTCACTCAGGCGTGAGACAACTCTCACAAAGCTCAAGCATCAAATCTCACGCACCATAGCTCCCCACCCACATCCTTCTGCCCAAACGATTCCACCTCCTTCACTTCTCCTTAGCACTCTGTCCATCTGCTTAATGCCCTAACCGAGAGAGATGGAGGGGTTCGGATCGACCTGTAAAGAATAAGGTGGAGGGGTTTTACGCTTCTTGTAGTAGAGGTGCATGTACAAGGTTAAATAAAAAGTAAACCATCAAATAGATACATTTGGAAGACACATTCTTTAGTATCATACGAGTGGCTTTTTATTTAAATTCTATCCATTTAAATGCTGGTACTAGGATCTGAATAACCATAGTGAAATAGAAAAAATAATAATTATGACCAAAAAAACAAACAAAAAAAAAAACCATGCAATTTGTTACTTAAAGCTTTGCTTCTTTTCAATGAATTATCATATTTCTTTTCGGTTATGCTTCATCCACAGCCTCACCATCTGTGTGTCTTGTACTTCCTTTCTGTCTTGGTCCACAAGCCACCATCTGTGTTTTTGTCTCTATCTTTCTGACTCCTTAGTTGTTTTTTTTTTTTTTTTTTTTAATAAACTCTACAACCCAGTCTTTCTCCAGCGTAGTGATCCTCCTTGTCTTCTCCCTCCATCCTGGATAGAATAACTCTGCGTAACGCAGGGGTCTGATATTTGTCAGCTCGAAGGCTTCTACGGACAGCGTCTGTCAGTTAGTGTGACGGCGGCGCGTGCTTATTTGCGGTACTATTTCTGGCTTTGATTGACAGCTGGACAGGCTTGACATTCTCGCTGGCATGGCGGAGCCTGTTATTATGGGAACATTAACATTCTGATAAACACATGGTCGGCCATTGAAGAAATAATTACATGCCATCATTCCTCAGTCGCAAAGTGGTCGCTGTGTGTGTGTGTGTGTGTGTGTGTGCACGTGTTTTCGAAGTCTCCAGGCTTCTTTGGCATTTTCGAGATTTTTTATTTATTTTTTTACTGCGAATCATAGCTCTATCCGGTTTAGCTTTCTCTATGACTTTATCCGCTTCACCCTGATAAAGCCCTGATTCTTGTTCATTACGACCAGTAAAAATGTCATTCAAGCAAAGTGTATCCATCCATACGTGGATTGAATGGACGTGTAACCATATAGTCTGCATACCCTCCAATTCGACACAAGATTGCACCAGTAATAAAAGAGAGATTAGCTCAGACGTAACATTAACCAGCAGGCTACGTCTCAGAAGAGCCAGAATAGCTGCAGAATTCGGCCAGTTGCTTTTAGAATGCACTCGAAGCCCGAGAGAACAGAGCGAGGCATTCAAGCCAGGTAATACCGCTGGGAGCGTCGAAAGAAGTCTGCATGCTGGGGCTTCGGTTTCTGAAAGGAACCACTACAGAGCCCATAAAAAGTCATCTCAATATGCTCTGAGCAACCTTGCAGGACTCGCCGTGCCTCCCGCGAACCTCCTATTCAAGCCCTATTTCTGGCCCTGATATCTTTCTTACCACCGACAAAGAGCGAATACCTCAGCGTGATTATTAAACTAGCTTGAAAATGATTGCAGCTTGGATATGACTGTTCGCTTTTCATTTAATTGTCCTGTGGGTACAGCAGTCATAATATCTTTATAATCAGCTTAATTGAGTTACATTCCACTCTTTTTTTCGTTTTGTTTTTTGTCACTGTGGAAACCGGTGATGGCTGGTCATGATAATGAATGGAACGGCTAAGAGAGAAAAAAAAAGAAAAAGAACAAAAAAAAGTCTTACAACCCATCATAAACACGGTATGAGACCATTATGTTGAAGCATTAAAACAGGGGCTCACCGTAAGCGTAAATCTATTACACATCCACACTGGAGCACAGTCATTGAAACACAGATAGGCGACACCATTCATCGAGTGCTTCCAGGCTGTAATTATGATGTGTAATTTCTGAATAGAAAGCCCCGGTTATCAAAAGCTGTACTTGCCGTTAGCCAGCTGTTTCATTCAAACTGTATAAAACATACAGATCTGCTGTTTGTCCTGCATACTGCATATATATATATATATATATATATATATACATATATATATATATATCACTTAGCCTGTTTACCTCTAGTGTCTCTAAAGAAACTAAACTTAAAAAAAAAAAAAAAGAAATCATTGATGCGGCTCAGGTTTGTAACCTGCTAGAGTATTTATATACACTGTATATCCTCAGTCAGTGCTCTAGACCTGTTATGGAGGTGTCTGCAAACTGGAATTGAATAAATGAACTGGAGTGAAAACCAAATCTTTGGGGTTTTCCACCAAGTGTAACCGTCTGACATGATTGTTACTAGGAGGCTGCATAAATATCCAATTTATCCTAGAGAGACCTTTACTTTCTGTGTGCTTTTACTTACAATCGATGGTGGTGCTGTTTTTCTTGGTTCCGCAGGTTCAAACGTGGAAAAGAAAAAAAATAAATAAAAGAAATCCAGTTCAAGCAATATGTTAACAAGAACATCCCGTGTATACCAGCCGGCTCTTGACAAAGTCCCAGATGTCTAGTCTCTGGCCAAGCTTTTATTTATCTGTCCACAATTCCCGCTTGGCAAGGTGTACATTCTTGTATATATTCATTCCTGTCCCGTAAATTGCAAGGTATGTTAAAGTGGGATTGTGGTTTAAGTGCAGCCTTGAAACAAGATTGTGTGTGTGTTTTTTTTTTTTTTTTACCTTGGCAATTCTAAAAGGATAATTCAATCAAGAGATAATGTGGAGAACCGAATGGAATTTGATACACTTTAGTAACCCCGAATGGGACTGTATTCCAAGAACTACTAAAGCTTTTAAAGCTGGCGAGGCTCAACAACAGTACTGATTTTCTAATCAGTCATTCAGGTTCTTAAATATGTTTAAAGAAGCTCCCTAGATAGGGTGTTGCTGGTTCAGAGTTCGTAGCTGATGATGTTGTTCTTTTGGATGCTCGCCAGAGTGGACCATTAAATCCGCAACGGTTTTCCCATTTTCCAGGCTTGAAACCAGCACTAAGGGTCTCGTGTTACCCCATTACTTGGGTTTGGGGTACTGTCTGAGAGTTAAACCATGGCTGTTTGAATGGAGAGTGAAAAGTCCACCCCTGAGACAACAACAACAACCCCTTCCTGCTACAGTATACTTAGAAATCTCCAAAAAAAGTTCCAACTGTAGTTTCTTTACAAAGTAAAGGTCCCTTAAGGATGTGAGGAAGGAAGAAAAGAAACACCAATGATGATCTGTGTACAGTATTTGCGTCCATTTTTGTTGGCAGCTTTGCAAGAGCTTTTCTTTATCTAACCCTACAGTATAATAGAGGATTTTTCCATTCCGGAAAATTAAAGATAACACTTTTATTATAAGTCTCAGTCCATTACCATCCAGATTATTCCTAAGGAGATTTTTTTTTTTCTTTTTTCTGAAATGTATCTACCTTGCTATAAGCATTTACAGATCGAGTCATTCATCTTCAGTATGCACTTTACCTCAGTCAGGGTTGCCGTGGATCCAAAGCTGATTACAGGTGCAAGGCAAGAGAATTTACCTACACCATACTGTATATCGGTTCATTGCAAGGCGTTTAGAATTTCAGCATAGCCAGACCATATACAGTCCATCTATGGATTTGCACAGTAGAAGGAAACTGTAGAACACTGAGATAGTTCGGGTGGAGAACATGGACTGAACACCAACAGTAACCTGAGCTCAGGGTCGCACCCAGGAACCTGAATCTATAAGATGTCAATGGTACCCATGCCGCTATTAGCGATATGAATCTGTTAAATACATCCAGTGTAACGTCAGAGTTGGTTTTCCATTTAACATCTCCGTGAATTTACTCTAGGTTCAATATTTCTAGGTATTTTTGTCAGCAATACTTATCTCCTGCTGTAGAGCACAGATGACTTGTGTCTTATCCAATAGCACCTGTAATATCGGTAGCACTGCAGCAAATTAGACACACACACACACACACACACACAAGTATCTGTCTCTTATTTTCAACATGAAGTACAAAGATTTTGATGAGTCAGCATGTCTGGTCATGGGCCTGATTTGAGCCCCTTCTCAAACCTCAAGACTAAATGCAAAGAGATACAGACATGGGGGGAAAAAAAAGCACGAAGACTTGCAAGCCAAGCACAAGGTGTCAGTGCGCACTTAAGCAGAGCTCTGAGTAATAAACGGTAAGATGGAACAATACCAAACCTCAGGGAGGATTTGACAGGGCTGCAGCATGTGTAAGTGTATGTGTTGTAGCTGTCGAAGAGTCAGCACTTTTCCCCCCTCTCTCTCTCCTTTTTCTCCTTTCTTTCCTCTACAATCTTTTGTTTCATCCTAACATCCAGTCGCCCTGTTCATCCCCTCAGGCTCTTTCTTTTCCCACTTCTGCTTCTCTTATTATGGCAGATTAAAAGGTGTTATTTTCGTGCACCCCACGAACCTAAGGAAGCTCTCGGGGGTAGTTGGCGTCCCACCAAGAAGGTGTCACACACACTTGTTATCTCTTTGGTCCAGAGGTGTCAATTCCAGTCCTGGAGGGCCGGAGTCCAGCACAGGCTCTTGATTTCCCTACGCTGCATCATCTGTCATTTGAATACCTGTTTATTGATTTGAATCATAAAGTGTATTGGATTGTCCATGACTGGAGCTGGGAAGGAAACACTTCACTTGGTATGACTAAGTGTTGTCCAGGCTTGTGTGTGTTTAAATCAAAGCGAAAATGAACTGGCATCTCATGGCCGTATAAGCTTTTACTGTACCTGGGTTTGGAGGGAATAAAAGGTAGAGCGATGCAAAAAAAAATAAAAATCACGGAATGGAAAGAAAAGTCAGACTCAAATATGAGGTTAGACGTTCGTCCAAAACAGTACAGGTGCCTAATATAGAACCTTTCTGCATAAAAATTAGATGTTCGCTGACAAACTTCACTTGTGTTCTTGACGGGGTGATGAAACAAAGAATAAGTGGTGTGTTTATAGTACTGTTTCAGACTTGTATACACATGAAATCCACATTTGATTATACCAGGGATGTTCAAGTCAAACTGGGACTTGTAATAACAAAAGCAAAATAACAGAACATAGTTATAAGAAAAAAAAAATTTATCTTTATTTCTCCATATAATCTCCTGCTACACTAATGCACGTAACCCAGCGTATCACTTGTGCTTAGATACCATCCAGGTAGAAGTATGAGGTCATGCATTGTGTCGCAAAAACAGAATGACTTTGGTCATCAAACCAGGCAACCTCGGCCAGAATCGTCACTCACGGACGTACGGTTTTCTTTAAAATGTTTGCACCATTCAAATGTTTTGATATAAAAAAAGATAAGATAAGATAAGATATACCTTTATTCGTCCCACAGTGGGGAAATTTCAGTGTTACAGCAGCAAAGAACAATGTGCAAACATAAAATGTATAAGGACAAAAAGAGAAAAAAAATACATATATTATTTTGAAAAATCATAAGTGACATAATTTAAGGTAAATAAATTATTTATGCACAGTGTATAAATACAAAGGAAGGGAAAAACACAGCAATATTACACAGCATTTACACTTTCAATCAAATCAAATTGCACTAAGTAATATGTGCTATAATAAGTAATAATGAAATAAAATGCCATAATTCTCAAGAAATTTCATCAAAGGTCCCGGTTTGACTTGAATGAGCCTCGTATATTAGACTGCCACTGAAATTAGTGGAAATGCAGGCCAGGTTTTAAATGGCACATTGTGGCGTGGACCATGTGGGTAAAAATGACTTACAGATGGCACAAGGTAGAATAGTTCAGCTATTATGTATGTAATGTCAATTGATTTTTTTTCACGTACGAAGAGTTGTATAATATATAACTTTGTGAATGAGATAAATATACAGACATTATATATGACCTAAATTGTATAAGAGTGTAGAATAATAGACTGCAATAATAATTAAGTAATTACGTGGTAAAGAAGCTTTAGATATCGTGTAGCTTTTATAATAGCTGCCATAATTGGTAATACAGTATGTGCGCTGATGCAGTGAGTGATCTGAGCAGTCCGGCTACGCTTAGATTGATTTGATTTTGTGCGAGTGTGTGTCCATGCAAGGAGATTATGCCTGATCGATGGCCCCAAGCACGATGCTTTCGATGGTGCTCTTGTGGATGGAGTTAAGAGAGAGACAGAACACTCTGAGCTTCCTCAGTCTATGGAGATAATAATACACACATGAGACGAAGTAGAGCTCCTGGTGATCTGGAATGCCAGATATTTGAAATGGTGACACACACACACGCACGAACACACACACACAATCCACAGGGGTCATGTTGGATGAAAGTGCGCTTGTAACACTCCTGCAGTTCTCTTTAAATCTACAACATGTTGGAAACCGTGTACTAAAAAACATATTTAAAATGAAATTAAGTGAAGCTAGCTAAAGTCAGTCCACACGACTGTCAAACTGGCTGCATTCCCAGGGAATTATTTTTTCGAGCTTGAACAATTCCTAGGTCCTGTCTCCTTAAATGAGGATAGAATTGTCTTCTTAATTAAACATGGATTTGAAATTCTGGACTGAAATTGCATAAATAATGAACGATTTGCTGTTTTTTTTACTGATGGACGGGACTTTAGTAATCCAGCTACCTTGCATGCACCGAGCAGTGTGCGGTCTCTACTCGTGTAGTCTTTCCATCTGCCTTTTTCAATTTACAGCTCGACATTAAGAAAAGTAATCAACACTACTAATAGATATATTTTTTTTTCTTCTCCTAATGCATTTCTTCAACTTTTTTTTTTCATTGCACCTTGATCATTTTGTGACTTGTTTTTCCTCGAAGACAACTTGTTTGTTTAAAGTGAGACTTCACCCTCAGGAAGACACTAACGCATTCAGTAACAAGACTCCCAGTCGTAAATATAAATCATGTTGATTTCCTAAAGCAGACTCATTATCGGCGTGTCTGCACTCCTGGGAGAGGGTGCGGCAGAATGTGTCAATGTCGCCTGGAAGTGTGGACGCGGCGACACAGATTTGATTAAAGCAGAAGTTTCGAGGACATTTTGTTTCAAGCAGTAGTTATTTAGTGCGCCGTTGTGTTCGGGTAAAAAAAATGTCTATTTCAGGATGCGGAGGGAGCTGGGATCTTCTACAGCCTTCAGGGCCGAATTCAAACTGTGTGAAGGGAGAAGGAGCTGAAAAGGAGCTGCTGATGGGGCAGAGAGAGAGAGAGAGAGAGAGAGAGTGGTTGGTGTTTTGGGGGAGGTGGGGGTTCGGAAAGTACTATAATTGACGAAACAGTGCACAGTGTCTTTAATTACTCACAGGATTTTCAGTTTGTACTTTTCAGGTGGCAAGGGAGTAAAAGAGAGGAAAAGACAGAGACAAATGAAGCACTTGCTGGCATCAGCTAGAAACCAGGCAACAATAATATTTATGGAGGAAACACCAGCAAATGGACCAATTTCTCTCAGAAATGCATTCACAGAGCTTAATAATTAGATTTGTATTCTATGAACCGAATTCGATTTTGTTTCTGAGGAAAGTATAAGTGTGTGTGTGTGTGTGTGTGTGTGTGTGTGCGCGCTCTGCTTCTGTTTTCCAGTCATTTGATGTACTTATAAAATTCTCCTCTACAGTTACCTGGGGTTTTGTAAATGATGTAGCCAGGAGAAACACTCTGTAGAGGTAGGCGTTTGGGAAGAAAAAAAGGAAGGAAAAAAGAAAAACTCTTGCTTTGATTTTGTTAGGGGGAAAGCAATCAAAAGGCCATAGGACAAAGAGAGAATGATTGTAGATCGAGCCTGTGTAATTCTTCAGTGTAGTTCCTCCCTTTTAAAATCTCATTTAATTGGCTTTAGTTTGTTTGTCACTCACTAGTTCACTATTTTTATATCAATCACGCTTTATGGGGCACTGTATATTCAGTAAGCGTCTAAGGTTGATAAAAACAAGCATATCTTCATTCATCTGTGTACTGCTTTTTTCTGTATACAGGGTGGCGCAGGGCCTGGAGCCTCTGCCAGGTGAACCTCTACAAGGTGGGGTACATCCTTGATGGGGTGCCAGTTGGCAATGCATGATCTGCACGTTCTTGGTGCTAGGAAGGTTCGATTCCGAGGCAGGAATCGAACCCGTGACCCCCGGGGGTGCGAGCCACAGTACTAACCACTACATCACTGTGCTGCCTGAGTATATCTTACAATCTAATTTTCATAGATGGACCAAATACATTTTATGTGGTTTTAAAGTATTTTTAGCAAGTTGATTTTTACAGGGTGGCATGTTTGTGTATTTGGATCAAGGGTTTGATTCCCACCTCAGATCTGTGCTTGGAGATTGCATGTTCTCCCCGTGCTTAGTGGGTTTCCTCCGGGTCCGGTTTCCTTCCACAGTCCAAAGACATGCGGGTTGGTTTAATTGGCATTCCCAAATTGCCCATAGTGTGTGTGTGTGTGTGTGTGTGCTTGTGTGCATGGATGAATTGGCACTCTGTCCAGGGAGTACCAGCCCACGTTCTCTAGGTCTCCTAGGATAGGCTATGCGTCTTTGTACACATAATAAGCGTTATAGACAATAAATAAACAAATGTTGTTGTTTTTTTTAACATTAATATGTTTGAGGTTGACATTTGTAGCATGTCTGTATTTAGAATAATATGTAGAAAAAAAGAAAACCTTTTTGTTCTTTTCTCTTTTTGTAGTTTATGGCATTTTTAACAGTTTATCAAAATACTTAGGATGCATTACTGTGCATATAAAGCCTTTAAGGTGGGGTTGTATAGATTGCATTGACAATGCTTCAAAATCTGACATTACAGCATGTAAAAGTACTAAACTTAATCTTAAAGGGTTAAAATCCACTATTGTACTAAATCAACTCCTAGAAAATCGCATTATGTTATACAGTATATGTGAAGTTGGCTGGTTTGTTATTCACCCTAACAAGTCAATGTAAGCTGAAAGGAATGACTCTGTACTGTATTCTCATAGTGAACATTAGTGGTGCAAAGTATTTACAGTGCATTATGGGTAAATGTCCAGGCTTCATAATTCGTGCACTTGAAACCTCCTAAATGGCTACACACCAAACAATGCATTGTTTCAAAGACCAGGGAATAAATTCATACGTCTGAGAATGTCTGTTGTTGTTGTTGTTGTTGTTGTCTAAGGGATAAAAAGTGTTCCAGTTGATATAAAAGAGGAATAAGTTCTCCTCCTTCTGGCCAAACCTGAACGATTCACTCCGCTTGGCGCTCTTCAGCTCCCTGCGCACACATGCTGTGGATTTGGTTTCTGTTAATCAGGACATACATATAAAGTCCAAATGCGCACTGAACGTTGTGGACAGTGTCGGGAGAACTCATTCGAATTACAAAGACTCGTGACGTTCCAGGAAATTAATTATTATTATTTTTTAATAACATTTTACTTCTTCTTCTTCTTTTAGGTCCTCCAAATTTATGGGGTTAACAACATCCCGATTCAAAGCAAAATTTATTCCACAAGAAGCAAAACTTTTTTTTTTATCCTTTTTTTCCATGTCTCCACGTCTTTTCCCATTCAAATGAATTGGCTTTTTCGTCAGGCAAATTTTATTTGTGTTCAGCCTGACTGCTCCTGGCTCACAGCCTAAGTAAGTTGCCTCAAAGTTGCATCTGAAATCAATTGCACTGTTCCTTGTGTTCATTAAAAAGAAACTCCCTTAACTCTGTTTTAATTACTTATCTGTTTAGATCTTCGAGAGCTGAACTAAATGAATTCATCTGTAAACGTTGCATGTTGGTACAAAAAGCAATAAATTCAGTTGTTGGTGCAGAATATTAGGAAAGAGAAACAACATCTTTTCAAGCATAAAATCCCGACTCATCTGCCTGCCTCGGTTCTTTCCTGTTGGTTCTGAGCTGGATTTCTAATTTCTGCCCCAACGAAATGTCCGAAAATATGTCCATAACCCTGGATGTAACTTTGAAGAATTTCTATCTGTCTGCTCCAAATATTATCTCCTCTCCTTCCCAGCGTGTCTTCGGAGGATTCTTGTCTCACAGGTAGGTCAGTGACCTTTCAGAAGCTTCTGCTCGGTGTCCTTTCCCTGGTGTCGTATCCTGACCTTTCAGGCCCTTTTAGCTTCAGTGGGTAATCAATTAACGCCCAGCAAGATCATCAGAGCCAAAAGGTGAGAGGGAGCGAGACAGAGGTCCGGCAGATGGCCACGTTTTAATTATTAGTTTTTCTCCCGGATATCTGTGAGAAAAAAATAAAAATCTCAAGGCAGAAGAAAGAGCGTTTGCCCTTGAAAACTTGTGTGGACAGTGCTGAGTGTGTGTGTGTGTGTGTGTGTGCGTGTGCTAATGTGTTTAATACCTTCTTTTCCTTCTAGAATTTTTTTATCTGCTTATCAAAGTATGTCATGTTGAAAAAGGCCGTCACTATGTAAATTTTATTTTTAACAATTAATACACAGGACATACAAACAAAACTGATTTTCATTCAAATAAATAGCATAAAAGTATAATTGTTTGTATGATAAAAATCATGAGGTGAACAAGGATAATGCTGAAAATTTTTGGAAGCCGTCTCTACTGTTAGCACTTTTTAAAAGTCAGAAAGTTCACCGTGAAATTTCTTCAAGTCTTTGAGATTTGCACAGTATCAGTGCCATTCCATGATATTAAATGTAACAACATAGTGAGGGATAAAAAGTTAATTAACCGAAACTTGTTAGCATTGCCAATCCGATGTGGTGTCAGAGCGAGAAAGGATAAATAATGACAAAATAATTTTCTGGATGCGAACAGTGACTCCGTTTTGCGTCGGGCCGCTTCACACTACATACTCATTGATTATTTTCCCACAACACTACTCTCTTTGTATTGCTTTTGCTTGTCCTGCCTGTCCTATACTTAATTTATCTTAATGCACAATCAAGTATTGATTTCTCAGCCTTAAGTCTGAGAGAGAGTCCGACGTTCGGGGACAGGCAAAAAGCGCAGAAGGAGGGGATGATGTTCCTCACTACTTGTTTTTCGTCCTCAGTGAGATTACGAGGTGACCTCGGTTAGACGAAGCGGCTCCCTTGAGAGTCCAAAGCTTTTTAAGTGAGGCACTGATTCGGCGTCTTCATCCCATCAAACACACCGAGTGATGGGTTTCACTCTAATTGCTGCAAATCGTACTGCCATGAAGGAGATATAGAGGATGGTGGTGTGTGTGTGTGTGTGTGTGTGTGTGTGTCTGCTCGGGTGTGTGCGTTATTTTCGCCAGGTGACTCATATTTAATGAAATCATGTTTCATGCAAGATTAATGAAAAACCTGTTGTGTGTTTTTACTTCGGTTCTGTACCAATCACACACCTGAGTATCCAGGCTTGCATGGTTGCTATAGTGTGCATTAGGTGGCTTAGACAGAAGCTCGCACCACAAGTAGAAGGAAAATGAGATATTTCATACCAATTTTTCCACTTGGCTGCGTTCCTCTGATCTGCTGCTTGTGGCAGATGGAGGAGCAAGCTATCGCCTCGTACCACTACAGTGATTTATGATGTATCTAAGGTCAGCCTTTTCACATATACTGCATCGCTAAATGACTTTACTCTCTAAAAAAAGAAAATTGCATGGCTCCACACATTTCACTTTTTTTTTTTTTTTAAACAATAATTGTATGTTCGTTTTGAAACATTTACTGTACTTACAAGATAATAAGCCTCAGGGTATAGAAATGTAGATGAGCTTAAGTGTTTAAACTACAGTAACTCTTGTCAGGGTTATAAAATACTGTGTATTAATGCAAACTTTTTTAATGCTTTTTTTGTAGAATAAGTAGTAAATAAAGAAGATGTGGATCAGCCAAAACATTAACACCACAAAACATTAATTAACACATTAACAATGGGCGTTGGTGCCGACTCAGTGGTGGGTTTGTCCCCTGCCATGCGGAAAGCCCTGGTTCAATTCTCACCCAATGCCCAAACCCCCAGCCACTGCATGCAGTGCCAGTCCCAAGCCTGGATAAAATGGGAGGGTTGTGTCAGGAAGACATCCGGAGTGTAACCTGTGCCAAGTCGTGTGCTGATCAGATGGTCCGCTGTGGGGACCCTTCGACGGGAGTGGCTAAAAGTTTAAAAACCACAACCATTAACACATTAACAATGATTATCAATTACATACCAGTAAACTGGTGGCACATTTATTCCCACGGGGATACAAAAGCCAGCCCATCTGGTCCGATCCCACGGCCAATGCAGCACAAAAAAAAAATGAATGCTGACCACAATAGAAAGGCACCGGTGTACCGCATCCCGCCAAGCCCCAGACGCCATCCAATCAATCACCCATGGGATGCACCGAACAAAGAGGTCTGATCTATGGAGGATCCATCCTGCAACCTACTGCATCCTAAGGATCCACTGCCAACGTTGTGGTGCCAGACAACACATCACGGTACTAGGCATAATGTTTTGCGTTATAATATTATGGTGGATCGTGTGAAGAAGAAAAGTTGCTCGATATGGCTGAAATGTCAGTTACATCTTACTGTACATCTAGCAGAACCTGCCAACTTGCATTGTTGAATATTTTTTTTTCCCCAGAAGAATATACTATATATCAAAAGGATCATATGGAGTCTTTTTAATGTTGCATACATTTCTGGATATTCAGAAAAACAGGAAATATGGAGGAAAGTACAGTATGAAAGCTAGCGAATGACTAAGCTAAAATATTTTAACCCTTATTTAATATTCGATGTAGCTAACTTGTTTAGCAGTTACTACAGACATACAGTAGTGACTGTAAAAATGAAATATAATAGCTAGAAATATTAACTTTTTTCTTTGATACTATATGTTAGCAAATTGCTAAAAGCAATATATGTTTAGCTAAAATTTCACTGGTTGTCCATGTAGCATTGACAGCTAAGCAAAGTTTTTTAGAGTTTGTCGTGTTACTTCTTAAAGAATCTCATAGATACTGTGTCCTTATTACTACTATTAATATTACTACTACTGTACTACTACTACTAATAATAATAACAAAAAATCTCCAAACAATTCACCTCACAACTAGCTAGCATCTCTGCTACTGTAGCTAGTTGTGAAGAGAACAAATTATCGCTTTTATCTTAATTGCTGGGTGTACAGTTTTCACGGGAGGAGTGTTTCTCTGAGATGGAGTTTAATGAAGCAGTAATTTTGCGATTAACGTTGTGCCACGCTAGTAAACAATTAAGTTTTAGCCCCAAAACCAAACCGCACCTTCATTTCACACCGCATCCAATCTCTCTTTCATATATTTTCTCACATGATTCCGTCTCTTGGACTCCTCTAGGCCTCACTCTGACATCCTGACACTCGTTCTCTCTCTCTCGCCCGCTATCTATTCCTGATAAATCTGACAAGATGCGAGACAGAAGCGTGCGATTTTCCCCGATGCACGCTGACACTTTGATTAGCGCAGGTTCGAGCATCCTGTCGCTCAAAAGCTCTGACGGCAAAATGACAAAGTGGAGGGAATAAGAAGCAGAAAAAAGATGGAAGGGTAGTTTTCTTCACAGTAGCACTTTAGCTAAAGGTGCGATTTGCTTATTCGAAGCTACTTTTTTAAGTCGTATTTGGTAAATAATAAAATATCTCTTTCTTGAACTGTTTATCCACCAAATCAGAGCAGGACGGTGTTTCTACAAACGCCTTGTAGACGCCGACACGGCTTGACTCTGGGGTGGAACACTGAAGGGAAACGGCTGAATTTGTTGAGATTTGGAGATAGAAGAACTTCTCGGCTATCGGTAATGAATCATATTGCTTGTGCTGTGATAACCGTCGTTCAGCGGTAACTTGTGTTTGTGTTGTATTACACACTCGGACAGCGTTCAATATGTTCAGGCTGTGATATTGAGTTTATCACAGGAAGTGTGTATCCAGCTTACAACATGAGACAATCATCTCCTCTTGTCTCATCTCAGGACAGCATCTGGATTTAAAGCGTTTACTGGCTTTCAGAATAAAGTTCCTCGTTTGATAAAACAATTTTATTAAATTAGATGAATACCGAATGTTGTGATGAGATTAAATTAAAATGTCAGGATGCAAACCTTTTTTTTTTTTTTTTGAGGTCCTGTTTGGATCATTACGTTTTTCTGTCTATGTGATTTTGCATACGTCGATATGCGGATCTGTGTGTTTAAGGACGTGCGCAGCTTCACTGAGGCAGCAAGGATGAGTCAAATCCCTTGTTCTGCATGCAATGACTTCTTCGCACTGCTTGTTTGCCTCAAGTGGCTCACAAAGCACGTCTGGTAAATAATAAAGTTCTGCGACATGACATATTAGTCCAATACTACTGTACGTCCCACTCGTATAGTATGTTGTACTAAATGTGTCTAAAAAGGCTTGTATGGTATAGCGTATACAGACATAGTGAAAGCCCGATGAGTCAAAGTGAGAGAACCTTGACAATGAAATCGCGTTATGCAGCCTTGTAACATAATATATGTATTATGCAGTATATACAAAAGGTAATAGACACGTAAAACAGTCATTGCAAGACGAGAATCTTAATGTAAACATATGGCATTCAAAAGAAATGTGATATAATTTAATGCAATAGATTAAATCTACAAGCCCTAATGTATTACACAGTGAACATACAAGGCTTATGGAAAGCTAGACTAATGTATGTACCGTATGTGTTACATACAGTATACTAGTTCAAGGTTTCCGAGCATGCCTGTATACGAAACCGTGTGTAAATCCTTGTGCCAGATGTAGCATCGCCAGCTGAGGGTGGAGCAGACCATAGCAACCGTGGCATAAATGAGCATCCATCATGCCTTCTTCTGTGACCAGAGGGCATGGAGCTAATTGGCGCTGTGTCAAGCTAGAGGCCAAAAGGACATGGCACGTGCACACACAAACAGGAATCTGGGGATGCTTCGAGCTGCCGGATAAGCAGACATGTTGCCTCCAAACCCCTTTTGGCTAGTACTATTCTGTCAGTAGCTGTCCGTGCAGTTTCCTCGGTTTCTGCGCTTGACC